>NW_026867708.1:70533-124775 GCF_020745735.1 Hemiscyllium ocellatum | reverse complement strand
AATATAGCGTTTCCAGTCAATATATGGAAAGATAAAGTCTTCCGTAACAACTACTCTGTTATTTTCGCTCCTATCCAGTATCATTTTTGTAATTCTTTCCTCTACATCTCTGGAACTTTTCAGAGGGCAATAGAGAACTGTCAACAGGGTAACCTCTCCGTTTTTGTTTCTAAACCTCTTCCCATACTACCTCAGTAGACGAGTCCTTATTAAGCTTGCTTTCAACCAACGTAATGCTGTCTTTGATTTTCAATGCCACCCCTCCCTCCCCACCCCAAACCCCACCCTGCCCCACTTTTAGTACCTTCCTTGTTCTTAATGAAGCATCTAAACGCCGGACCCTACAACGATCAGTCCCTGTCCCTGCTCTATCCATTTCTCCAAAATGACCACAAATCAAGCTGTACAACTGAACAATTTGGAAACAGGGAGTGATTGGAGGGATGTTAAACGCGGGTGAGTTGGATAGATCAGAAGACAGCATGAGAGGAGATATACGGGAACAAACAGAAAATGGAAGCTTTATTTAGAAATTATCACGGATTGCAAGGCCTTTGTCTATTGCCATACGGTTTTAGCACTTTGCGGATACTGGCTGTGGTCCCAGATCATTTATCTCCAATAATATCACTGAGTTGAGTTACTGACAGTTAAACAGAGTCCAAAAAGGCCAAGTGATTTTTTTCTACAGTGACAAGGTGATTTAATTTAAATAGACTGGGTGAACAACAGCAGGAACTGAGAACCCCCTCAGTACTGAGATATTGCGCCAGAGAATTTCAATGAGGTGGATCACTGACAGAGGGGAAATCAGCATCTCAGCTGTGGGCCAAATAATGATTGATAAAGATTGCACACCACTTTCGTGATTTTGTAATACACATTTCAATTTATGAAGCTCAATATCATGAGTGTATCTTATTTCTTTGTACTTCCCATAGTTTATTACGGGCAGAAAATCATTTTGTCTCCGTATTTTCTGTTCAATAAACAAATTTTACTCCTCATTCCTCACTTTAGATGTATCTTTGAATCTGTTCTTCATATGAGTTATAAAGAGTAACATTCCAATACTATGACTGAGAAATAATATTGCCCCTCCCTCCTGTCTGAACTGCCATGTCCCCCAATTCTCTCTGTTTTCTGTCTCCTCCACAATGCCATAACCACACTGTAATTGAAGTCCAGTAAATGACATTTCACCACAGTTCACTAACATCGATCACATCAATAACACAGGCCTCATCTGACTCTCTCTGAACCTGGAATAGCAATCTGAATTGCATTTGTCACGTTCAATTCTCTGTTAACATAACCATGCCATTTGTCTGTTACAACCCCACGTTTCTCAGACACACATTCCTCTCAGATCATAAACTATAAAAATTGTCTCAATGTCTAATTGGAATTATGATGCTTGATCAATAGTGCCAGAACGTATGTTTCTATTTATAATCAGAGACGCATGTTTAAGTTCTGATAAACATGTGGCATTACTCCTGCATCCAAGACAGATTGAATGGTTACACTCAATTGATCTACCAGCCTCAAGATTTGTTCCATCAGTCACCCTCACATAGCCCATCCAGAAAATGACAGTTTGAATCATTGTTTTGAATTGGAATAAAACAATATTAAATTGAAAGGCGTTGGCTGGAGCTATTTGTTCAGTGACTGTGATTAATGTCAGTCTCCGTGGATCCGAGATGTGTCACTGGAGGGTTTGCCTCTTCTATTAATTAAGGACTCGGTTCAATGTGTTATCCCAGTATGGGCGGGAGCAGCAATGACTGGACTAACAGGGATCAGCAGCTCGAGAGACGGAGGAGGAGAGATCAGAGTCTGAGAACATTAGACTGGAATGTTCCAACAATGGACAGGAGTTTATCCGATGGTCTTTACTACCTTTCTCAGCCTTGGATATCATTAGCATCACGGATCGAAGATATACTTTGGATTATTGAAGGCGGTTATTATCCCATCCTCGCTATAGTTGGTGTTCCTGGTAAGTCATTCCATCTGTCTATTAAGCTGTGTTTACCTGAATTGCTGTTCATATTCAAAGTTTAAAACTTGGAAGTCACCATTTTCAGATCCAGTCAAAGATTTTATTCCTCACTGATTATAACTAGCAAATTACTATTCACAACTTACTCAACAATACACGAGGAGAAACCAGACTCTTATTAAACTCCATGATCTTTTTTCTCCATTCATATTTACATTTCTATATATTCTCCCCACTCACCAATCCTGCCCAGGACGACTATCAGGATATTTCAATCACATTCTCAGCCTCAAAGCAACTGCTGAATAAACAACGTTTGTGCCGTTGGTAAATGCAGATATAACCGTTTCAAGTCCCTTCTCACTATGCTTACGTCACAACATATTTGCACTTAAGATGGTTAATTTGTCTTCTCCACAGAATCTGTCAGATGGACAGACAGTGCATGGTGGTCAAGTCATTGACTCATCATCAAGCGGCACAGAATAATAATCTTTTTGTGTCTCATGAAGGAAGTTGATGGAATGCAAATGAAATCATCACCACTTGTTTTAAACAGAAGCCTATCTGTTTGTCTCATGTCCTGTAGAGAAGGCAATGTGTTATCCTTCCATGTTCAGGTCTCTGTGTGACTGCAAATCCACAGCAATGTGGTTTACCCTTTATTATCCTGTGCAACAGCTGAAACAGCCACTCAGTTCAAGATCAGCATAACATGCTGGCCTGACCAAGGCTGCACACATCCCTTGAGAGCAGAACAACAGGAAAGATAGCTTCCTTCCTCTGCCTGATTTCCATGTTCCTGCAAGTAATTTCCATTCAGGTAGGTGACCATTCCCTGTTTCAAGTGAATTCTTTCTGATTGAGTCTCTCTCTCTGAACGTGATATACATCTCCATCGACACCTCTGGTGATGACTGACGCAAAGATGTAAGAAACTTCAAAATTCCACATCATGCGCAGTGTAGTGAGAAGGACTGGCTTTTTATACCACAGGAAAAATGCTGAGACAGCTACCTGAGGGAACAGAACTAGTGTGATCAACCCTAGAGTGTTGTTGAGATAGTATTTGGGGTATTGTGCACAGATTTTCTCGACTTTATACGGAATAATCCTCTTAGCAGAAGGAGTGTAAAGGAGTTTCACCAGACTAATTGTTGGGATGATTGAACCATCGGGTGTGCATGAGGATTAATCTGTAGCGCTTTGAAGAATAAGAAATGATTGCATTGAACCTTACGGTGATGGACAGTCACTCATTATATTCCAAACAGAACTAATACGGTGATAAATTCCATGTTTTTTTTAACTTGGTTTACATGATTCTCGATGGCTTAAACGACTCTGAGAACGTTCCTCTCACTCCACGCCACTCCTCATTTCGATTGAGAGAGAGAGAGGGCCAGTCTTTAACTAAACTTTTCCAACATTAATACAGTGCATTTGGTGTGTGATCATACATAGAACTTCACGTTATCCACCATCCTGACAGGAGCCACAATATCTTCATTCCTAAACAGTTAACTATCCCCACCAGCTTCTGACCCCCACGGAGAACATGGATCTGTCTTCTTGGAGATGGAAGATGCCTCCTTGAGGCTTGGCACAAAACATTTGGCTTCCTTCCTCACTGCTGGCAAAACACGTCAAAGTATCATTTCTTCCACAGGCAATGGAGCCACGAGGAACATTGTGAACAGTCTATGAGTGCAGTCTCTGCTCCATTCCTTTTCCTTTTTCCAGGATGGAGCATTAGTGACACCCTCCTATTCCTATGTAAGTGTCTCGAGGGGTGAATGGTCTCCTCCTGGTTCTGTAGAAGAGGTTTAGGGGTCTTACTGAACTCTGCCTGTTCCTGTTTAATAGCTCAATGTACTGACCAGACGCCTCCTCTTCCTATGGAACAGGCAGGAGGATTGAATGGGCTGTCCCTCTTCTTGTTCAGTCATTTCGATGGACTGAATGGCCTCCACATATCCGTGTACCATTTCCCTACATTCATTTATCTTTCAAATGTCTTACATAGACAATTTTGAACAAATGGAAATATCTAGGCATCACAATCTTCTGTGGAAGGAAATTCACACCTTACCAACCATTTGAGAATCTCTTGTTTGTGTTCTGACCAATGTTGGAGGGTCACTCATGTCTTTTCCCACTCCTCTATTGGTGAAAGCAGATTTTAAATGTAACCAGTTGAGTGCTGTGTCCAATGATATCGGTATCGGACTGGGTAATCTGGGACACATAAAGTTGAACTGTGAACAAATGGTAAAATGATAGTGTCCCAAATGTTTTTCTGACTTTGAACTTATTCTGCTCACACAAATGTCTGGGAATGCGGATTTCTTCCTGGAACAGTTGGATTTTGCTGAAATCCCTTTTCTTCGAGCTGTACAGAGATTCCTATGAATCCTCATCAGGAATCCTCTACGAGTGGTAAAGATGACTCAGGATTTTTCTGCTCTCACCCTTGTTTTCAGGCAGAACACAGTAAGAGAGAGAGATAGAGACTAATTGGCTGCTGCTTCTGAAGCAAGTAATATTTTTCTCCGTCTCTGTGTAGAAAAATACAAGAATGTCAACTGAAAACCAAACTGGACCATGTGCACCTCCATGTACATTCTCTGGAATGGATGATAATAGACTGCATGTTGTATGCAGCATCATTGCTCTTGTTGTGCACAGTGCCTATCATTAGCAAAAGAAAAGAATGTGCCCGTTTTATGATTTGATGAGATGCTTATATGCATCTGCATAATTTTTAAAAATGCGTTGATATCTTCATAATATTTATGTTAATACCAATGCATCTCATTCAGAAAGAATATTATCTAGCTTTAGTCTTCTTAACCAAGAGAAAATATATATCCAGCTGAAAGACTTCTCAGAAAATCGTAGCTCAATAAGATTTCTCATCTAAGATCCAAACAGATAATTCCCGATAACAAAAGGCCTTCATTTCAGTAATGAGTAAAATGAAGCATCTTCGAACATCTTTGAAAGGAATTGTATCCGTTTTATTTTAAGTTTGGAGGATCAAAACTGCCCCCAGTGTATCTGATGTGGTCTCAGCAATGCCCTGTACAGATACAGTGAAATATTCCTAATTAAACCCAATACCCGTTGCCACAAACAGCATCATTCCACTTTCCTTCCGAATCGCTTGCTGCATCTGCAGACAGACTTCATATGATTTATGTACCAGGAATATGAAAAAACATCTGCATCGCAGAGTTCTGCAATCTCTCTCCATTTAAATTGTTCCTGACTGCAATAGACAACTTACATTATATTATTTCTGCTGAGGGTATCCTCACTAACCTTCCCTGTATACATCTTAATGCAGATTCACTACCTCCATTTGAAGATCTGTTGAATGATCATTTTGGTGTACAAGGTAGTTCGGCTTTGATCCATTCAGTCCGTTCATCCAGATATTTGACATAGATTATTGATCATTGATGACCCTACAGTGATCTCTGAGTCAAAACGAGTTACAGTTGTGTTTAAAAAATCATATATCTCTACTATTTCCTGTTAGTGACAGCATTCCTGTTCCTGTGCAGCACTTCAGGCGGGTTGAATGGCCTCGTCCTGGGCTGTGTAATGTAGCAAACGAGCTGAATTACTTCATCCTATATTCCTGTGTAATTCTTTTTAGGGATAGAATGTTCTCCTCCCGTCTCATTGTAAAGATCCAGTCTGGCTGAATGGGATGGCCGTCTACCCTGTAATCGCGTTGAGAGGTGGATTGAGGGAACAACCCACGGGGTAGGGACAGCAGTATATCATTTAACGGCCGGGAGCGTGGATTGAGGGAACAACACATGGAGTAAGGGCAGCAGCATATTCCTGTAACAGCCGGGAGGGTGGATTGATGGAACAACACATTGGAAAGGGGCAGCAGTTGGCCATTTGATGACACCATTCAGAATGCTCATGGCTGATCCGAGTGTGTCTGACCATCTGTCTCCTGTCTGTTCCCAATAAACATTGACTCTCCTGTTCAGCAAAGATCAGTCAAGCTCAAACTAAAATACCTTTATTAACCGAGTCTTCACTGCTCCCTGAGGATGAGGACACCACAGACAGCACAACAGTGAAGGGAAAGGGACATCCTTCTTCCATTGTGGGACACATTTTTTAAAAACTGTGTTAACCTCATGTCAAATCACTGCCCCATTTCGGATATAGTGGTACAATAACTAGGAATCGACATTAAACATTCTGCCCTCCAATCTTTTCCCACATTACCACTGACTCTTTCCAATCAAATATGATGCTGCTGCTGTCTCAGGAAGAGCATGACACCGCATGAGCATTAAAAAAGGAGCAGAAGTAGACCTATCGAGTCAGATATACCATTCAGTCATTTCTTGTAAGTTCCACAACGTCAGATTCTCCCTAAAATCTTTGATCTCCTTATAAATAAAAAAAAGTGTTTATTTGTGACTTAATGGCACTACTGTCTGTGTCTTAATGTGCATTTATATGTGTGTGTGTGTCCATGTGCTTGTTATTGTTTTGTATTTGCGTGACTATGCCTGTCTGTCTGTGTATCAGCCTGTGTGTTTCTATCTGTGTTTGTGTCTATTTGTGTGTGACGGTATATGTGTTTGTGTGCTTCTATGTGTGTGCATGCTTATCTCCTTGTATGCATTGTGCATGTTAGTATATTGGGGTATTTACCGATACTTCTGTGTAATTCAATGCCTGCATCTCTGTGCAATGGGATATCTGTTCTTCTGCGACTGAGAGAGAGGAGTTTGGAACTGACAGTAGGTTTGAATTGAGAATTGTTCTTTACTGAATATTGCTCCTTACTCGTTTGGTGGGACGTGGATGTTTCAGAATCTCCACACAAGGCCTCCTGGTCCTCTCCAGCTCTCTCCAGGTTCCTCCACACATATCATGGTAGGGGGATGAGGGAACGGATATCCAGCACTCCATCACTCGGCTTAGCCCTTTCTGGCCTATTCCAGGCTGTTTCTCCTGGAATGGGAGAAAGGGAGAGAATGAGTGAGGGTGGGAGTGGATGTGCCTGCTGTTAGTGTTGGGGTAGGTGAGGCTTATGCCCGAAGCGTTGACTCTCTTGTTCCTTGGATGCTGCCTGACCTGCTGCGCTTTTCCAGCAACACATTTTCAGCTCTGATCTCCAGCATCTGCAAACCTCACTTTCTCCCAGGTGAGGTGTGACATGGTGAGGTGGCCGGAGGGCGTCTGTCCATAGTGTTGTATGAATGTAGTGCTATTAGTGTGCGGGGCTATTGCATCAGGGACAGAGAATGTTGGGGAGGAAGGTATTGAATTCAGCAGCGGAAATGGTCGTGCTTGAGCCTTATTTGGAGATAGAGCGTGAGCCTTGGTTGAGGCTAGGTTCTGTAACAGATATACAGTGAGTGTGAGGGAACAGTGAGAATATACGTTGACACTTATCCTGACAGAGCGACATGGATATTGATGCTTGTCCCGTATTGCTGGACATGTCTTCAGATCATCTCAGCATCGAGGTGAGCCTCCCCGAATGCCTTATCCAAGTCTATCACTAGCAACGACACAGGCCCTGTCCATCAGAGTCCACACAATCAGTTTGGGTGGATCTTACAAATAGCAAAGAGAAACAAACTTGTTGTGTTATATATCTGAAGCAAAACTGTCGCGCAAATGTTTTGCATCATACGCTCTGGAAATTAGATATGCAACTATATGCAAAGGGAAGCCAAGACATACTGATATCGCTCGGCTCTTAACCTAGAGACCCATGTAATGTTCTGGGGACATGGATTCAAATCCTGCCATGGCAGATTGTGGAATTTGAATTCAATAAGTATCTGGTATCGAGAGTTTATGATGATCAGGAATCCATTGTTGATTGTTGGGAAAACTCATCTGGTTCACTAATGTCCTTCAGTGAAGGAAACTGACTGTTCTTATCTGGTCTGGCCTGCACGTCACTCCAGGTCCAAGACAACACTGTTAATTCTTAACTGCCGTCTGGCATGATCAGCAAATACTGGTTATCCAATGAAGCCCCCATCCTGTGAATCAGTAACAAATACTCGTGGGTTCTGCAGTAATAATAGATGGTGTCAAGTTGCATCGAAACTGAGTTTACTAAGTGACTGCTAATGTTGTGAAAAATAAATTCCATAAGTGTATATCAGGTAGGTTGAAGGGTATGTTGTGAACCAAACTAGAGGTAGATTATTTCGGATTTGGTGCTGTGTGATACTGATCAAGGATGATCAGCCATGATAATATTGAATGGTGGTGCAGGCTCGAAGGGCAGAATGGCCTACTCCTGCACCATTGATTATTGTGTGGTCGGAAGGACTAATTACTAACCTTGCTCTGAAGCATCTTTGGAGGAATAGTGACATTAATATGTTGTATTTTACACGGCGTCTGCATTCAATGTGGAATGTTTGAATAATCTGTTCAAACATCATGGAAGCCCAGAGGCTAGAGTGTCAAGTTCGCTCCAGTGAATTGGGGAAGTACAATATAACATTCAGTAGGAGAACAATGGTTGTTAGACTCATAGAGTCTTACAGCACGGAACAGGCCATTCGGCCCAAACTGGTCCATTCCGAACAAAATATTTCACTGTATCCTTCTAATCCTTTCCTACCTGTGTGCTTGTCCAAATGTTTTATCAAACTTTGTGAATGTACCCGCCTTAACCACTTCTGCTGGTAGCCCGCCCCATATGCTTACTACTCTGTGTGTAAAAGAAATTGCCCCTCAGGCTCCCTTTTACCCTTTCCTCTCTGACCTTAACTTGATGCCCTCTAGTCCGTGGTTGCCCAATCCTGGGGAAAAAAAACTGAGTGCATTCACTCAATCACTGCCTCCCATAATCTTTTACACTACTGTCAGATCCCCTTCAGCCTCATACATTCTAAAGTAAAAACTCCAAGCTTGTTCAACCTCTCACTATAACTCAGACCATTGAGTCTTGGCAACATCCTTGTAAATTTCTTCTGCACTCTTTCCAGTTTAATAACATCCTTCCTCAAGCAAAGTGAACAAAACTGAACATGACGTGGCAAGTATAGACTCGCCAACATCTTGTATAACTACAACATAACTCCCTAATTTCGATATTCAGTGCTCTAACTGATGAAGGCCAGTCAGTCAAATGCCTTTTTCAGTGCCTTGTCTACCTGGGACTCCACTTAACTGAGAACTGTGCACCTGAATTCCAGGGTCACTCTGTTCCACTGCACTCCTTAAGACCCTGCCATTCACCATGAAACTCCTGCCTTGATTTGACTTTCTAAAATGCAAGAACTTACACTTATCTGAATTTAACTCCATTTGCCATTTCTCGGCCCACTTCCCCACCTAATCAATGTACTGCTGTAATTTCTGAAATTTCTGATAACCTTCCTCACTGTCCACGATTCCACCTATTTTAGTGTCACCTTGAAACTTACAAATCATGCCTGTACATTCTCATCTAAATCATAGATATGCGTGTGTATATATGGATCTTTTATATATGCTTCACAGGAGGCTCCAACAAACGCACTGATGATGTTCCCTAGCCAGGGAACGAAACGTTTGCAGCAAAAACTTCCAGCTCGGCGAACAGAATCACAACTATACACACACACACACACACACACACACACACACACACACACACACACACACACACACACACACACACACACACACATATATATAGTCCCAGCACCGATCCCTGAGGCATTCCATTAATCACATGCCTCCAGTCCGACAAGCACCCTTCCATGATTACCCTCTTCTTCCTTTCATCAAGCCAATTTTGGACCTAATTTGCCAGCTTCCCCTCAATTCCATGCGATCTCAACTTCCAGAGGAGCGTACCATGTAGAACCTGATTGAAGGCCTCAATGAAATCAATATAGACTAAATATACAAACATGCCCTTGTCAAAGTTACTGGTCATATTATCAAAGCAGTTTAACAAACTTGTGAGCCATAATCCCCCATTCGCAAGGCCCTGTCTTTCCAAATGCATGTATATCTTCTCCCTCAGAATCTTCTCAAGTAACTTACGTGCTACAGATTTTAGGTTTACTGGTCTATAGTTCCCTGGTATATCTTTGTAGCCCTTCTTGAATAACGGCACAGCATTCACTACCCTCCAGTCCTCCAGGACATCACCCGTTGGCTACCGATGATGCAAAAGTACGAACCAGGGCCCCCGCTATGTCTTTCCTGTCCTGCAGTGTTCCTGAATATATGTGGTCAGGACCAGGAGATTTGTATAAATACTACAACGTCTGAAAATTATGTTTATTTATTTCGGGTAGAACACCCAAGAGTGAGAAAGTGAGTTAACAATGATTAGCATAATAAATTAAAGATTATTTTAAGCACATGAAGTGACTTCAGAAGAATTCCAGCCATTGTAGAATCCTGAGAATTCTCATAAATCTACGATCCAGAAAAGGAGGGCCAAGAAACGGGTAAGGAAATCAAAAAGCGAACATGCACACAAACAAATAGGAACATAAAGACTGCATAAATCTATGATGTATATTTCAAAAGAAAGAGAAAAGCATATTCTAATGTGGAAATCTGCAATCAGGAGAGACGAGCTTATTATGGATAACAGGGAAATGGCCAAGTAAATAACCAGTTACCTTGCATCTGTCTTAATGGAGGAAGGTCCAGAAAATCACCCAGAAATACGACATCGTCATATAGGACTTGTGGATCGAAAGATATAAAGTCAATTTATATCAGTAACAAGGCTTTACTTGAACATGCAGCTGGATTAAGCATTGCTAACCTTGACAAACCAGATGTACTTCATACCAAAATCTTCAGAAATAAACCACTGATAGAAGTATTAGTTGCACTGTCACTGACTGTGTTCTATTTCCCACTGCATTCTGCATAGTCTGGAAGCCGTTGAAGATAAATGGACATCAGTAAACGTGATCCAAGCACTATAGATGAACGGTAGTGATCCAAGCATCTGCAAAGGGAAGAAGAGATAGTGTGGAGAACTGCAGACCAATTAACTTGACATTTGTGGGGAAACTGTTGGAGTGTATTATATAGGATGTGACAATCGTTATTTAGAAATTAAGAGTAACATTGGAGAGAATCAGTACGCATTTCTGAAAGGAAAATCATACTTGACAAGCTTTGGAATTGTTTGAAGTTGATTCTTACAGCATTGATAATGGGGAACCAGTACAATTGGCATATTTTAGATTATTAGAAGGCTTTCTATAAGAACTCACACAATGAGTTCGTAAATGCAATGAATGTGAAAGTTATTTGGAGGAATATATGCAAGTGGTAAGTTAAAGTTTGGATTGCTTTGCTTTAAGGGATTCAGAATACAGATGTAAAGACATGCTGAGGCAGTTTAATGGCGTGTTGGTGAGTACTATGCCTGGAACATTGAGTACATTTTTGGTGACCAAATCTGAGAAAGAATATACTGACGACAGAGGAAGTTGAATGGACATTCTCCAGATTAATTCCTCAGATGGTGAGATTGCCTGATGAGGAAGCTCGGCCTGTGTTCTCTCGAGTTTCAAACAATGAGAGATGGGTCACTGTGAAATATATAAAAGTCACAAAACAAGTGACAAGTTGGAAATTAAAAGGATGTTTCTCCGGCTGTCTAATCCACATTCAAGGGAAATAATGGCAGGATAAAGAACAAACCAATTAAGGCTGCAATAAGGAGGGAATTCTGCACACGTAGGGGACTAACGAACACAGGGGCATGGAAACCTGCTGGCAGGGCAAGTTAGGGTGAATTTCCAGATATTCCACAAGTGTGTCCAGCAGAATCAGAATAACCAGGGAACAGGTCGGACTCATTAATGACTTGCCAAATTGCATCCAAATGAAGTTTAGTCGTAGGACACAGACGGTGGTGATAGACGGCTGCTTGTGTGACTGGAGACCAGTGTCCAATGGTATACCACAGGGTTCAGTGCTGTGTCCCTCATTGTTTGTGATTCGGAGGTGCTGGTGTTGGACTAGGTGGACAATGCTAAAACTCGCATAACACCAGATTATAGTCCAACAGGTTTATTCGGCGGCACTAGGTTTCGAAGCGCTGCTTCTTCATCAAAGCGCACAATCACCTGATGAAGAAGTAGTGGTTCGAAAGGTAGTGCCTCCGAACAAACCTGTTGGACTCTAACCTGATGTTGTGTGATTGTCAACTTAAATATTTATGGTACTCGTAAATGATGTAGCTGTGAATATGGACGAGAGGTGGGGAGTGTGATAAGTAAGTTTGTGTTTGATACGCAGATTGGCCGGTTGGTTGGCAGTGTGGAGGAAGGCCTTAAGTTACGGGAAGATACAGATGGAATGGTCAGTTGGGAATTCAATGGCAGGTGGAATTTAACCCTGTTAAATATGAGGTGATACACTTTGGAAGAAGGAACCAGACAGGGGAGGTCTCAATGAATGGCAGCACACTAGGAATGTCAGAGGGTGCTTCTACTCACATCCCTGAATGTGATGGACAGGTTAATACACAATTTGGGAAAACATAGGGGGCCGTAAACATAACATTGATTCATTGAGGCACAGACTATAAGAGCTATGCGGAACTTTGGTGAGGCCAAGATGGAATACTATATGTAGTTCTGGAAACCACATTACAAGAAGGATGTGAGTGCACAGGAGGGGGTGCAGAGGAGATTCACCAGGATGTTCCCTGGGATGGAGCATATCAGCTATAGAGAGAAGCTGGATAAGCTTTGGTTGTTTAGATTGGAGGAGAGGAGGCTGGTGGGTGGGGGCGTGATTCAGAAGCATAGGATTACAGGGTGGATGGACAGCTGTTGTTCCTTTTAGTCAAAGGGCTACACTTTTAAAGTGAAGGGTTTGTGGTTCAGTGAGGATTTGAGGATTGCTTTTCACCCAGAGTCTGTTGGGGTCTGAAATACAATTCTTGAGTGGGGAGTTGTCATGGTAATCTCAAAACCATTAGATAATACATGGTAGTGCACTTGAAATGCCTTAAGATTTACGGCTACAGGTATTGTGTCAGAAAGTGGGTCTAGTGTAGACCGTGCTGTATTTCTGATAGTACGCAGACGTTGCTTCTGTGATTGTATGGTTGTGGAAGGCCAATCACTGAGTACCTTAAGATAGGAATTGATAGGTTTCTGAAGAATATATTAACAAAGTTGATAAGACAGAACTTGTAATATTTTATGAAAATACGCTCATGGCAAAATTACGAGAAAGAAATTTGCAGGACCGGGAAATAGCAGAACTGTGGACCAAACACTTCGGTTATGCCTCCACAGGGGAATACAAAACAAAAAAGAAAACTTCCTAGTAATACTATGGATCTTTAGTCTGGTGAGAAAAAGGGAATATAATCAAGTTAGCAACTAGACAGTTTAGACAAAGTATTGGACCGATATTAATGGGCATAGACAAAAGTCAACAGAGATTTATGAAAGGGGAATCATATTTGAAAAATGTGGCTTTTATCAAAATTATGGAGAAGTTGTCAATGCACTTCAAGTGGATTTTCAAAAGAATTTTGATAAAGCCCCAAGCCTATTGTGCGAAATGGAATCCTGTGGGACTGAGGATAATATATGGTCATGGTTTTAGAATGGGAGAGCTGGCTGGCAACACTGAGAAAGAATGAAACAATATATATTTTTTTTAAAAAATGGAAAGCTAGTAGGATATAGAAAGGATCGTGGCTTGGGCCCCAGTTATTCCCAATACATATCATATCTTTGGTTGAGGGGCTCAAATGCAATATTCCCAACTCTGCTGACAGCACTGAACGTGGGTGGGTGAGGGGGATGTAAAAAAGCTCCAAAGTGACTGAGACAAGTGAAATTACTGGGAAAATACGTGGCAGATGGAGACCATCGGGAGAGATGAGATGCTGTGCACATTGATGGGAACGATAAAACGGCAGGCTCCCATTTGGAAAGGGCGTGGTTGAAAAATGTTGCTCTATAAAGGAACTTAAGGTGCATTTTTGTTTATTTCTGCGCAGCCCTCTCGGTACATATATGGCAATGAGTTCTGAAGCCGGAAGTCCATACTGGGAATGGCATTGGCACGCTGTCCAGCGTATATAGACCCAGCAAGTGTGGAACTGTGACATTGAAATGAATCTGGATCTCCCTGTACACCAGTCACTGAAAGCAATATTTCAGGAACTGAAAGCAGGTAGGAAGATAAATGGTGTTTTCACCTTCATTTCAGGAGAATTGAGTATAGGAGTAAGAATATCTTACTGCAGCTGTACAGTGAGACCCCATCTCGAACATTGTACAGTATTGTGTGCAGGTTTGATCACCTTACCCAATAAAGGACAAACCTGACATTGAGGGAGAGCAGTGAAGGATGGCCAGACTGATCTCTGGGGGCTTGTTGTGGGAGCAGAGTTTGGGGCGACTGGGCTTGTATTCCATGCCGTTTAGGAAAATGAGTGGTGATCAAAGTGAAATATATAAAACTCTGACAGGGCGAGACAGATTGCAAGCAAGGATGGCAATTCTCTGTCGTGGACGTCTAAAACGGGCCACAGTATTATTAGCCTAAGAGATAGACCACGGAACGAGGACATGCCACAACCAAAAGGACTAGCCACACCACCATACGTCAGGAGGGTCTCAGAACTGACAGCCAGATTACTGCGACCCTTAGGACTCATAACAGCACACAAGCCAACATCCACGCCCAGACAACAACTCACTAGAACAAAGGACCCAATAGCCAGCACGAGCCAAACTAACGTAGTTTACAAAATACCATGCAAGGACTGCACAAAACACTATATAGGACAAACAGGAAGACAGCTAACAATCCGCATCCATGAACATCAGCTAGCCACAAAACGACACGACCAGCTATCTCTAGTAGCCATACACTCAGACAACCAGCAACATGAATTTGACAGGGAAAACACTACTATCATAGGACAAGCCAGACAGAGAACAGCCAGGGAATTCCTAGAGGCATGGCATTCATCCACAAACTCCATCAACAGACACATTGACCTGGACCCCATATACAAACCACTACAGCTGAAACTGACACCCGGAAGCGGCAAGAACATCCATCAACAGACACATCGACCTGGACCCCATATACAAACCACTACAGCTGAAACTGACACCCTGAAGCGGCAAGAACAATCCACTATAAATACCGGAAGAAACATCAAAGCAGCACTTCACAGAGGCTCCAACAGCACTGATGATGTCCCCTAGCCAGGGGACGAAACGTTTGCAGCAAAAACTTCCAGCTCGGCGAACAGAACCACAACAACGGACACCCGAGCTACAAATCTTCACTCAGACTTTAGAAATAAAAGAAAGGGAAATGAAGAAAACGAGAGAAAAGGACAGAAGAAAAGCAGAGAGTTTCAACTTAAAAAGTTAGCAATTAGAGAGGAAAGTTGACAGAAGGGCGGAGATGAAGATAGACGGTCGGCTGGATGACGAGGTTAGTGAGGTTGAGCAACCCTATTGTAAACAATGGCCTAATGGGGAACTGTTTAAATGCATCCAGGCATTCTCTAAATTTGATGAGAAAGATGGGGAAGCCTTTTGAATTTCGTTTGAGAAGTGGCTGAGCAAATGCAGACACCAGTGGCCATGTGGATTTAGTTGATCCAATCAAAGCTGATAGGTATTTGAATCCCTGTCGGATAAGGTATCTGGCCAGTATGAGGAGGTGAAGAAAGCCAACTGAAAGTGCATATGAACTTGTGCCAGAAGCTGACAGACAGCATTACAGAATCTAAAAAAGGGTCTCTGGTTAAACGCGCATTGAGTTTGAAAGGATCAAACAAAGTAATTTTGAAAAGTGGGTAAAGGTATTAAAAACAGAACAAACCCAAGACACTCTTAGAGAGATTCTTATTTTGGAGAAGTTAAACAATTCTCTTCCTGCAGTCGTGAGAACTCGTGTGGAAGAGCTGAGAGTTAAAATGGCAAGGTGAGAAGCTGAAATGGCTGATGATGCTGATTGAGTTCAGAAATCAAAATTTGGTTTCTGTGAGAGATTGAAAAAATGTGTGAGATCTTCTTAAAACATTTGCCTGTGAGAGTAAGGTTTACTGGGCATAGGCCAGTAGTAGCAGGTAAAGAGGTTGGAGCATTAAGAGGGACGGAAACATGTAAGTCTTTTATGCTGAGACATGGAGAGCTATATCATTCAGAAGGACTATTGAAAAGATGAGAAGTGCTCCGTTATGTAACGTGTGGTTGGAGAGTCCAGTGGAAACACCAACAGATTTATTCCACAATGGGGAAGGAGGCCTTTAGCTTGGTGTTGGCGACACAACTTTTCAGATTTACATTGCCAATAACATACATGAGACAAATCTTTTTCACTGATCGTGACCCCTGAAAGTTTTTGGAGCAGTTTAGGGAGAAAAATACCAGTGTGTTTTGATTGAGCTTATTATTGCTACCATTCAATTTGAAACTACCCAGGTGACAGGGCGAGAAAAACTAAATTTTGACACCTTGTGGAGACTTGGATGAAGAAAGACAAAGGCATTCTGTGGCAGGAGTAAAATGACTGAAATCGAAATAGTGGTGAACATTTGTATGCTCAGAGTCAATGTAATATATATGCATTTCCGTCTACTAATAGAGGAAGATTAGGAGGTCTAAAATGAATCCACATTTGTGTATTGATGGATTATTTTATTAAAGAATGAGTTGTGAAGATACTATTATTGTAAAACGTTTATTTTCTCTTGTGTTTTTTTTTTGAAGAGAGGTTTAAAAGGCAGAGATGCAGAACTGCTGTCTGAAAACAGTCTAAGTAAATAATTGAGATTTTAGGTTTCATTAAAACGGTGATAACAATGGAAGGGCAGTTGCCAGCTCTCCCAGACCAGGTTTTCTCGTTTTGTTTTTAGCTGCAGCATTCAGAAGCTGTTGGAGATCCCAGAATGGTTGGAAGTTTCAATAAATGATCCCCAGCTGCTTTTCCCTCTGAGATCTCTATTGATGTTGTAACCTCCGGGATTGGCAAACTGCTGTAAGGATCTGCGTTTGAATATACAAAGCAAAACAGTGTAAACCAAGAAGGTACGGTATCTAGTGTTTGTTTAAGTGTTCCAACATATAAGCTCTCCAAAAATATTCTTTTCTTTGATTTTATTTTAACTAAAGCATTTGAATAGATTATATTTTGCTTAATGTTGAATGGTTTGACCAGTCACAACATATCTGGAACGCACATATATCCCATCTATATTCAAAATAAAGAAAGGTTTGGGTCTAAGTGGCTTTCTTAAAATATTTTGGGGAGATCTGGACTGGTCCACAACACTTGTAGCCAAGGGATTTGTGATGAATCCTGTAATTGAAAATTAAGTGGAGGGGCTGCGGATGGTTTGCTGGAGGATGTGATGTGAGCTGCCTCAGACATGCAGGGAGATCTGAGGATTTGGTGACCCAACTCTGGATGCAGCATCTGAGTCTGTTACATGAACAACGAATGAAGCAGAGGCTGCAGAGAGGGGAACTCTGAAACCACGCAGTGAGTGTGTGTGGGGAAAGGGATCTGCTGTATCCACATTGGGTTTTCCAGGTACAGCTTCCCAAGCTTTACTTAACCCAGGAGCTGAGTGTGAGGGGACACTGATTGAACAAGGAGCTGGTCATAGAATGGTATCACCTCCACCTCCTTCAACACGACCTGCAGTTTCACACCAGGGGGAGAATGGTGCTGGAAGTGGATGTTAGGGTTACTGTTTCTCATACAGCTTCTATGATCCAGAACATTCGAGGCTGGACAAGGTGACACATCCATCATTTCCCAATATCTCAACATCAACGTCACCATTCGGTGATGGAGGATATACATGGTGGATGAGGTAAACACATTGTTTCTCCCACAGCAGGGAGCTTCCGGGTATATCCAGTATAGTGGGATTTCCGATGGTGTACAGTGCATCTGCAGAGTACCCATGTTAATGGGGAGAGGATTTCTCTCTCTATTAATGTAACGCATGCACAGTATAACATGTTGGTGAATACCCACTGTCCTGGCAGCAGTCATGGCCTCTTCATTAAGAAGCAGTCAGCCATTTCCCATCGTCATCGGGTCTCCACGTGGAAAGAAATGAATATATCCTGGATAAAGGACGTCCTCTTGATGTAGATTTCAAAACACCATCCCCACCATCAATCAACCACATCAAAGTATTCCATGTGTACGGAGAGCAATGGGGTCACTTGGAGTGTCTGGTAGCTGACAAACAGGGATGGAGCAAAACCTCCCATTTCTGAACGGGTCTGAGTGAACCTCCCAGTACACAGTATTACTAGGTCCTGTAATCCCGCTCCATTTCAGTAACATACTGCCTTTCCTTATTTCTGTAAATGAAATGACAGGTTATATCATGTTAGATTCCACCTGACAAACTATTATCTATTGTATTTACCACTCTGAATCTATTCGCAGACTCTCCACTCTCTCTTGATAATTTAAACTCTTGCTTATCAGAGCGACATCACCAAACGCAGCATCTGTATATCTGTTCGATCTTCCTGATCATTAATATAGAATGTAAATAGTTGAGAACCCAGCGCTGGTCACTGTGTGGCGCGACTGGTTACGCTCTCTCTAACTGATTTATCCTGAGTGCCTGCTTCCTGTATTATACCCAATCCTCCCTCATTCCTATGCAACACAGTTGAAGAGTTGAATAAGAACAATGAGCATCTGTGAGGAATCCAACCGCTCGATGAGGCTGATGTCAACTCGGCATCTATTCCCTTCTTTGATGTATGGTAAGGTGGTTAGGGTTTCTGGCTGTGTTTGGTCTGATTGTCGTGGTTTGTCCTTGAGGAATCTGCGCAATGTATTTCTTGAGTATCTGTTCGTCTTGAATACGTCGTATAGGTGGTTCTCCGCTGTTTTGCGTATCTCGTCTGAGCTACAGTGTGTAGCTATCTCTCCATTCTAACACTCTAGTCTCTTGTTGTAGATTGCACCAAATGAAAAAAAATAAACCCCACATCTACACTTTAAATTACTTTTCGAATTTTACAGAACTCAATGAGATTTCCTTTCATTCTTATTAACTGGAGAGTATAAGCCTAAACTGCTCAATTTCTCTTCATAAGACAAACACTTCAAATATGGAATCAATCTAATGAAGCTCTTCTGAATTGCCTACAATGTAAATACCTCATTCTGCAGGACACCCAAACTGGACTCCAGTTGAATCCTCACAAATGCCTTGCAAAACTAAACCAACACTCCCTACTCTACACTTTTATAAGTAAACACTGAAATTATGCTTGCATTTCTCATTACTTGCAGTACCTATATGCAGGTTTTCTGTGATATGCAAGCAGACATCCAGATCCCTCTGCACCTATGCACTTTGAACTTGCTCGCCATTTAGATAATAATTTGTCTCTCCATTAATACTGGCCAACTTGCATAGCACCATTTTTTTTCTCAAGGTTTGCGAAGGTTTGTAGCTCAGGTTGATATTTGGGGTGTATGTTTGCTCCTTGAGCTGTAGTTTTGATATCCAGACGTTTCGTTACCTGGCTAGGTAACATCATCAGTGGCGACCTCCAAGTGAAGCGAAGCTGTTGTCTCCTGCTTTCTATTTATATCTTTCTCCTGGATGTGGTTTCTGGGGTTTGTGGTGATGTCATTTCCGGTTCGTTTTCTGAGGAGTTGATTGATGGCATCTAGATCTATGTGTTGTTTATGGCGTTGTGGTTGGAGTGCCAGGCCTCTAGGAATTCTCTTTCATGCCTTTGCTTAGCCTGTCCCAGGATAGATGTGTTGTCCCAGTCAACATGGTGGATTTTTTCATCCGTGTGTAGGGCTACGAGGGAGAGAAACTTCTTTGATGTATGGTAAGGTGGTTAGGGTTTCTGGCTGTGTTTGGTCTGATTGTCGTGGTTTGTCCTTGAGGAATCTGCGCAATGTATTTCTTGAGTATCTGTTCGTCTTGAATACGTCGTATAGGTGGTTCTCCGCTGTTTTGCATATCTCGTCTGAGCTACAGTGTGTGGTGGCTCGTTGGAATAGTGTCCTGATACAGCTTCGTTTGTGTGGGTTGGGATGATTGCTGGTGTAGTTAAGTATTTGGTCATTGTTTGTCGGTTTTCTCTATATGCAGGTTTGTAATTCTCCATTGTCCTTTCTTTCGACTGTGACGTCCAGGAATGCGAGTTTGTTGTCGGTTTCTTCCTCCTTGGTGACCTTTATGCCTGTGAGAGTGTTGTTGATGATGTTAAATGTCTCTTCTATCTTGTTTCATTTTGTGATGCCAAAAGTGTCATCTACATAACGAACCCAGATATTTGGTTTGATGATTGGTAGGGCTGTTTGTTCTAGTCCTTGCATTACCGCTTCTAATATGAATCCTGATAAAGTGGGGAATCCCATGGGTGTGTCGTTGGTTTGCTTGTACACTATGTTTTTGAAGGTGAAGTGGGTGGTGAGGCACAGGTCCATTAGCTTCATGATGTTTTCGTTGGTAATGTGATTGATGGTGGTTGGTGTGTGTGTGATTGTTTCTTCTAAACGTGTGGTAAGTTTTTCCGTTGGCAGGTCGATGTTAATGGAGGTGAACAGTGCTGTTATGTCGAATGAGAACATTGCTTCGTCTTCCTCTATGTTGGCGTTTTTGATGATTTTTAGGACTTCCTGGGTGGAGTGGATTGAGTGTTGTGACTCTTCTACTAGGTATTTTAGTCTTGCGTGTAGTTCTTTGGCTAGTCTGTAAATTGGTGTTCCGGGTAGTGCGACTATAGGTCTGAGGGGGGCTCATGGTTTATGGATTCTTGGTAGTCCGTAGAATTGTGGGGTGTTGGTCCCATCGGGTTTCATTTTCTGGAATTCTGTCTTGTTTAATTGTCCGGAATTGTGTAATTTTCTTAGGAGATAAGTAATTTTATTTCCTAGTTGTGTGGTCGGGTCAAGCGCCACCTGTTGGTAGGTGTTGGGGCGTGCGAGTAGTGCATTAGATTTTTCTATGTAGTCCCTTCTGTTCAGGATGACTGTGAGCGACCTTTGTCTTCAGGTAATATAATGATGTCTTTGTCTTTTTTGAGGTTTTCTAGGGCTTTCTTTTCTTGTGTGGTCAGTTTGTTTCCTTCCCTCTTTCGGCTGAGAATAGGTGCAACTGTCTGTCTGATCGTTTGTTGTGTTTCTACCATGAGATTGTTGCCCTTCAATGTGGTTTCTAATGCCGCAAGTAATTCCTTCTTGTCAGCGTCTCGGTAATTGAAATTTAATCCTCTGACTAGTCCCGCTTTTTCTGTGTCTGATAGGGTCCGGTCTGATAAGTTCTTTATCCATGCCCCTGTCTGATCGGTTTTGTGTTTTTTTTGTGAGTTTGTCCAGTTTTTTCTTCACGTCCGGATTTTTCTTTATCTGTCTTTGTCGGTGTTTGGTGTTGATGGCTTGTTCTATCACGTCTGACCATACTTGGTTTGTTGCTTGTTTGAATAACGGCTTTTGGCGCGCAATTTCCCGTTTGTATTTTCAGAGTCTGTGGTGGGCGTCATTGATTAATTCTCGGAGCATTCTGTGGCCGTTTTGTTCTGTTAAACTTTTGGCTTGAGGTGTTTTTATCGGCGTTTATATTGCAGACATTTTGGCAGTAGTTGTTTTCTTAAACATTCATGCAGGAAGTACAGTTGTTCGCGAGTGGAACTCTCTCGGATGGCATTCCTTTCCCATCTACGGGCAAGTTGTAGTGTGTTGCGCTCATGGCTTTTGCAAGGTTTGTGAAGGTTTGTAGCTCAGGTTGAGATTTAGGATGTAGGTTTGCTCGCTGAGTTGTAGGTTTGATATCCGGACGTTTCATTACCTGGCGAGATAACATCAATGGTGGCGACCTCCAAGTGAAGCGAAGCTGTTGTCTCCTGCTTTCTGTTTATATCTTTCTCCTGGATGGGGTTCCTGGGGTTGGGGTGATGTCATTTCCGGTTCTTTTTCTGAGGAGATGATAGATGGCATCTAGATCTATGTGTTTGTTTATGGCGTTGTGGTTGGAGTGCCAGGCCTCTAGGAATTCTCTGGCATGTCTTTGCTTAGCCTGTCCCAGGATAGATGTGTTGTCCCAGTCAAAATGGTGAGGTTTCTTTGTGGTGGTACTCCAAACACAACGCCAGAAACAAACATATAGATTTAGATACCATCTATCAATCTCTCAGAAAACGAACCGGAAATGACATCACCACAAACCCCAGGAATCCCATCCAGGAGAAAGATATAATTAGAAAGCAGGAGACAACAGCTTCGCTTCACTTGGAGGTCGCCACTGATGATGTTATCTCACCAGGTAACGAAATGTCTGGATATCAAACCCACAAATCAGCGAGCAAACCTACACCCTAAAAGCCCCATATTTCTTCACTTCAATTTTCCTTGCTAAATGTTGGCCCATTCACCCAACCTATCCATATAGATTTAAAATCTCTTGCATCATCATTCTGAAGTAATTTCCCACCGATGTTAGTGTCACCTGAAAATGTGGCATAGTATTTTCGATCCCATCAACAGAGTACAGTCATTCCATCGATCACAAATGTATGGGGCATGAGTACTGAAATCAATGGGACCCCACAAATTGCATTTGCCAAAAGGAAGTTATACATTTATTCCATCTGACTCCATTTTGTTGGTTCACCAATCCTCCATCCAAGCTAATAAATTACTCCTAAACCCATGTTGTCTGATCTTACCACTTACTCTTTGGAGAAGCGATACATCCAATGCCTTCAGGAAGGCCAGATGTGCTCCATCTCCAGGATTCCCACGACCCACCTTGTTTGTGACATCTTCAAATAACTCAAGCAAACAATTCAGACACAGTTTAGCTTCGTAAAACCATGTTGACTCTGATGGATTGTGGTTTAACATGGCAAATGTCCTGAACAATGGACTCGAACAATTTGCCTTAAATTGCAATAGTTTATTGTTACACTTTCATCCATAATGTATACCATTATTACAAGTTCTTCCCTTTCGAAAAGCTTTACGTTTTCTTTGAATTCCTGTTTAAAAGGCACACGTTTTTAAGAGATTTGGTCCAAATGCTGTGTATGAGCCACGTGTGGCTGGATGGACTCATCATCCTGCTGGTGTACAAGATCGATGGGCTGACGTCTTTCTGGTGTTCCCATGTTACCATCTCCAAGGATAGAATGACATCCTCCTGTTGATGCTTTAGAGGATTGGGAGATTATGGAATCTTACTGTTGCTGTGTAACATTTTGAGGGGCTGATGGGTCTTCTCATACTTCTCTATAACAGGTGGAAATACTGAACGGTCTCCACATGTATCCCGGAGATGGGACCGAGGGATTGTTTGGTCTTCTCTTGTTCCCACACAACAGACACGTGTCTAAATTGCCTCTTCCTTTCTCATGAAAGAAGTGTCAGATAGTTTTTATCCTTATCCAATTCCCTTGCAATAGGCTCGGTGGGTCTGAATGGCCTCCTGTTATCCCAGTGTAACAATCTCCAGTCACTGTGTGACCTCTTCCAGTTCCCATGTTACAGACTTGAGGAGGCTGAATGGACTGCTCCTGTTGCTATTTAACAGGATACTGGTGCAGCATGGCCTACTGTTATAGGCTCGACTGGCTGATTGGCCTCCTTCTCTAAATGTATATCAGGCTCCAGGGGCTGAATATCCTCGTCCTGTTTTGGTGTAACAGGGTCGAAGGCCTGAATATCCTCCTGTTGTTCCTGTGTAACAGACTGGAGAACGGAATGGATTCCTCCATTATCTGTGTAATTCACTTCACTCGTTCACTCATTCTGCCATTTATTTTCAAATAAGTTCATCTTTAATCTTTCTAAACTCCAATGGCTACTGGGTCAACCTGATCATCATTTCATTATAAGCTCGCAACTTCATTGCAGGAATCAATTGAGGGAACCATCTCTGAGCTGCTTCCAATATAACAACATCCTTTCTTCATTGAAGAGATTAAATCTGTACACACTACTCTAGATGTGATCTCACTAAGAGCCTGTACAGCAGCAGCAACACTTTACCGGCCTGCTGGAAGGTTCCCACCTAGGTTAGAGCAGTCTCAGCTCTCTGGGGGAATACAGAGCATTGTTGGAAGATCATTGTCCTTCTCTACTCCACTGCATGACGGGAGATCTGGAGTAATTAAAGTTTGAGAAGATCATAAATGATGTGGCGAGATGATCTCTACCATCAATCTCCCCAGAGCCCACATCGCTCAGATTCCACAGAATCTAGTAAGGTGGAGATTAAACAAAAGCAAGGAGGAGCAAACATTGATGGGAGTTATATATCAAAGTGAAAGCTGCAATACACATATTTTGGTTATGTTATAAAACAGGAAATGAGTTATACACATTTGTGGCTACTGCAGTGATAATGTACTGTTTAAGTTATATCTAAACTCTGTTAACCCAATTGAATGCTAATGCTGGGAAAAATGGATTTCAGGACCACGTGTGAGATGGTTTACATGAGCATTATGTTAAGCACTGAGCTCGATATCAGGTTATTTAGGAATTGGTGTTGAGTGATCAGAAGAGCTAATTGAAAAATTTGCTGGAAAGGACATTTTGGGAACAGTGATCACAATGTACTGGTTTTCTTTAATGCTGTTTGAGAACATGACAGTTTTTGTTTTATTTGAAGTAACTATTATAAATCTGAGTCATGCAAGCCATCAAGGTGTGAGGAGAAAGTCGGGACTACAAATGCTGGAGATCAGAGGGGAAGAGTGTGGTGATGGAAAAGCACAGTCAGGCAGCATACTAAGAACAGATAAATCGATGTTTCGGGCATAAGGCCTTCATCAGGAATGAAGCTTATATGCCCAGTGGGCTGAGGGATAAATGAGAAGGGGGTGAGGCAGGGGGAGATTAGCAGGGATTGCGGGGGGTAGATGAAGGTGGGGTTGAAAGTGATAGGTGATGAAGGGAGACAGACCGCCTCATCTACTGCATCCATTGAACCCAATGTGTTCTTCTCTACATTGGCGAGGCAGAAGGTCAACTTGTGGAACATTTCAGAGAACATCTCTGGGACAGCCTCATTGAACAATTCCATCGCCTTGTGGCTGAGCACTTTAACTCCCCTTCCCACTCTGTCAAGGACATGAGTGTCCTGGACCTGCTCCATCGCCAAACCCGAGCCACCAGAAGCCTGCAGGAAGAAAGCCTCCTCTTCTGCCTTGGGACCCTCCAAACACAGGGGATCATAGTGGATTTCCCCATTTCCCCTAATCCCACCCTATCCCACTCCAACCCTCCAAGTCAGCATCGCCCTTTTGTACATTCCTATGCGTCCACCTTCCTTGCTATCTATCTGGTCCACCCTCCTCTCCGATTAACACTTTCAACCCCACCTACACTTACCTATTTGATGAAAGGAGGCAGCTTTGAAAAATGCCAAGTTGTAGTAATCCAGTGGATTCAGAGAAATGTAGGACTCAGCAAAGGATGACCAAGAAACTGAGAAGAAAATCGAAAAGAGAAAAAGCATGCAAACGAAAGAAAAACATAAAAACTGCTAAAAAGCATCTATCAATGTATGAAAAAAAATAAAAACAAGGTCAAATGTGGAATAGTTGGTGTGCGTTCAGGATAGTTTATTGCAGAGAACAGAGAAATCGCAGGGAAAAGAAACAGTTTATTTGCGTCTATCTTCATTGGAAGAATGTCCAGAAATTCTTCCAGAAATACCAAGTGGCCATGGGACTTTTGTAAGTGAAGTCTAAGATTATTCTGATCAATGTTGAGGTCATCTTTGAAACGAAAGCTGGATTGAATATTTATAAATCTGACAGACCAGATGTACTTCATACAAGGATTTATGAGGAAGCAGCAATAGACATATTGATTGCATCGCGGATTTTTACTTTATCTTCCGACACATTCTCGAAAGTCATTTCGCCAATCTGTTTCAGGCAAAGGTTTCAAATATTATCCAACCATTTAAGAAAGGATGAAGATGGAGAGGGGTGAACTACAGAGCAGTTATCTTGTCATCCGCAGTCGGGTGTCTGTTGGACTCGATTACAAAGAACATGCGACTACATATGTAGAAGGTAATAACATCACTTGGGAGTGTGAGAATATACCGATGAAAGGAAAACCAGAAGTGGCAAACATTTTCTTTGGAATGGTTTGAAGATGATTCTTGTGGACATAGGCAATGAAGAACCAATGGATAACGTAGAGTTGAATATTCATGAGATTTTTTTAAAAACTCACAAAGTAAGCTCATAAGAAAAGTTAAAGCGAGAGGTATTAGGAAGAACATATGAAAATAGCAAAGAAAAAATTAGTTTTACATTCAGGTAATTGTAATTGGAATATAGAAGACGTCATGCACCAGTTGTATCGAGTGTTCATGAGGGTATTTTGTATTGTTCGGAATCCCAATCTAAGAAATAAGATATTGACTACAGAGGAACTGCAAAAGGTATTATTCAGATTCATCCCTAAAACGGCAAGATTTTCTGATGTGGAAACTCACCCTGTGATCTCGAGTTTTGAAACATGAGAGGTGGTTGCAGTGAAACTTAGAAACACAGAGGGGACTGAATAACAGGGACATGGAGAAGTACAAGTAAGCGAGATCTGGGAGAATCCCACGATATTCTACACGGACAAGTAGAGCAGAATAATCAGCAAACAGTTAGTGTCCATTAGAAACCAAAGGGGCAATCTGTGTGTCAAGCTGGAGAACATTGATGGATTGTTACGTGAGACCTTCGCATCTATTTTACTTTAGGGACGGAGAAGACAAGTACAGAATTCAAGGAGATGGACGGGGAAACTCTTGAACAGATTGATGTAAAATACGAGACAGGATTTGAGGCTTTGTTCTGTATAAATTTGGACCTATCTCCATGTCTGAATGAGCTGTATCACAGGCGGCTGTTGGGGTGAAAGGAGGAAAGACCCTGACTGAATATTTTAATTAGGATCTGACCATAGGGGAGGTTCCAGAGAACTGGAGAACTGCTAACACGATTCCACTTCACAGTTCGGGTGGGAGAGATAGACCAGGGAACTATAGACGAGCGGGTATTAGGTCACTGTTAAGGAAACTACTGGAGAAAATAGGGAAGGAGAAAATTGAACTCCAATCAGAGTCGCAAGGTCTGATCAGGGATAATCATCATGACTTTATTAGAAGGAAGTGACATCTAATGGATTTGATTGAATTAGTTTGAGGAGGTCGATTCTTTAGCTTTGTAGGAAAGCCTTTGACACATTTCCAGCTGGGAAACTGAAAAATAATGTAAAATCTCACAATATAAATGATAACTTGACAAGTTACAACGAAAATTGTCTTAGTGGCAGGAGGCAGAGGGTAGTGAGAGAAGGCTGTTTGTGTGACTGGAGACCAGTGCCCCCTGGTGTACCACAGGGATCAGTGATGTGCCCCTTATTGTTTGTATTATTCATAACAAAAACAAATGTCAATGTGGAGGGGGCTAGGTGGAGAGACAGGGAGGTGTGATAAGTAAGTGTACGTTTGACATAAAGATTGACCAGTTGGTTCGCAGTGAGCAGGAAGGCCTTAAGTTACAGGAAGATGCAGATGAAATGGTCAGATGGGCAGATCAATAACAGATAGAATGTAACCCTGATAAATATGAGGTGATGCACATTGGGAGAAGGAACCAGGCAGGGGAGGACTCAATGAATGGCAGCACACTAGGAAGCTCAGATTGTGCTTCTCCACACATCACTGAATGTGACTGGACAGGTTAATGCTTACAAATGTGTTGCTGGAAAAGCTCAGCAGGTCAGGCATCATCAAAGGAAAAGGAGACTCGATGTTTTGGGCAGATTCCTGAAGAAGGGCTTATGCTCGAAACGGCGATTCTCCTGCTCCTTTGATGCTGCCTGACCTGCTGCACTTTTCCAGCAACACATTTTTTAAGCACTGATCTCCAGCATCTGCAGTCCTCACTTTCTCCTGGACAGGTTAATGGACTAGTTAAGAATTGGACCTTGAGTGTTGTGTTTCCTACTCAGGGCGTAGATTATAAGAGCTTTCAGGGCTTTGGTTCGGCCAAAATGGAATCCTGTATTTAGCTCTGGGAACCACATTCCAGGAAGGATGTGATTGCACTGGAGGGGGTGCAGATGTGATTCACCAGGATGTTCCCTGGGATGGAGCATATCAGCTATGGAGAGAGGCTGGATAAGATCGGGTTGTTTACTTTGGAGCAGAGAAAGCTGAGGAGTCAGTGATTCAGAAGGATAAGATTATAAGCAACACGGACAGGGTGGATAGACAACAACTGTTCCTTTTAATCAGAGGATCAAGAACAAAGGAGTACACTTTTTAAAGAGAAGAGTTTGAGGTTCAGAGATGATTTAAACATTTTTTCACCTCGAGGTGTGGGCTTCTGGGATTACTTCCTGAGAGGGGAATTATCACGAGTAACCTCACAATCGTTAAAAAGTACTTGGACAAGCACTTGGAAGTGTCATAACATTCCAGGCTATGGGACTGCTGTAGAAAGTGGGACTAATATAGATCGTGCTGTACTTCTGTTGGCACAGAGTCTTTGCTCCTGTGAGTGCACCATGTGGAAGATCAATTATTGGAGCATTTTAAGGCAGGAATTGATGGGTTTCTGAAGAGTTATGTTCATAAGGGTTATACGTGTGAACTGTAATAGCTTGTTAAATTATGTGAGAAATATGAGACAACAAGTGTAGTTTCCTTACAGTTTGGAACCAGAGAATGGAGAATGTGGAACAGAGAAATGGCAGAACTATGAAGCCACTACTTCAGTTCAGTCTTCACGAAACTTTCTCACAATATAAGGAAAACTAAGTCTGATGTGGGAAAATGATAGAGTACGTGGAACATAGAACATAGTAAGTAAATGGTTTAGCAGAAATTATTGTGGCTGAAAGTAATAGTCATAGACAACACTAACATAGATTTATGAAATGGGAATTATGTTTGAGAAGCAGCCTGGCTGACAAATGAAACAGCAGTAATGGATGTAAAACATGTTGATTTTTAGGAAAATGTTGGTAAAGCTCCAAGCCCAATTTGCAATATCAAATCTGAGTGGATTGGGGCTAATATATGGGCATGTTTCGAGAATGGGACAGCTGGCAGTAAACAGTGAATAGAAATAAACAGACTCGTCAAG
Organism: Hemiscyllium ocellatum; assembly: GCF_020745735.1. NCBI lineage: Eukaryota > Metazoa > Chordata > Chondrichthyes > Orectolobiformes > Hemiscylliidae > Hemiscyllium > Hemiscyllium ocellatum. The sequence goes on along the minus strand of NW_026867708.1, from coordinate 95,618 downwards.
CAACAGCCTGACGTTGTCTGTAAGGTATGATTCTGTGAGTATGACTATGACCTAGACACCCCATCACCTTCCCCGGATATGTCCTGTCTCATCAGCAGGATGGACACAGCAGAGGTGGCGGCACAGTGGGATGCAGTTAGAAGGGAATTGCTCTTGGAGTCCTCAACAGTGACTCCGTATCCCATGGCATTAGTTTGCATTTGGGAAAGGAAACCTCTTGCTGATTACCAAGTACCAGCATCTCTCAACTGATGTATCAGTACTCCTCCATGCTGACCAACACTTGGAGGAAGCACTCAGGGTAGCATTCTGGGTGGGGTATTTCAATGTTCACCACCAACAGTATCTCAGCTACAGCATTATTGATCGAGAAGGCTGGGTCCTAAAGGATATAACTGCTAGAGTGGTTCTGCGGCAGGCAGTGAAGGAACCAACAAGAGGAATATATACACTTGACCACAGCGTTACTAATCTGCCAATTGCAGAAGTATCTGCCTATGACAGTATCGGTAAGAGTGACCACCGCATAGTCATTGTGGAGACAAAGTCACACCTGCACATTGAGAATAACATTTACCATTTTGGGTGGTACTATCACAGTCCGAAATAGGGCAGACTTCGAACAGATCTAACAGTTCAAGTCTGGGTGTCCATAAGGTGCTGTGGTTCATCTACAGGAGCAGAATTGTACAGCCACACAACCTCATGACCTGGCATATCCCCCTCGCAACAATTACCATCAATCCAGAGGATCAGCATTGGTTCAATGGATGTGCACGATGGCAGGAGCAGCACCAGGCAAACCTGACAATGAAGTGTCAGCCTGGTGAAGCCACCAAACAGGACTACTCGTGGGCCAAACAGCATAAGCAGTAAGTGATAGACAGAGCTAAGTGATCCCACAAGCAACGGTTCAGATCTAAGCTCTGCAGTCCTTCCACATCTAGTCGAGAAACGTTGGAGACAATTAAACAATTCATTGGAGGAAGAGGTTTCACAAATAACGCCTTCCTCCATGATGGAAGAGCCCAGCACTTCAGTGTATAAGATAAGGCGGATGCACTCGGAACAACTTTCAGTCAGAAATGCTGAGTGGATGATCCATTTCAGCCTCCTCCAGTGGTCCTCAGCAATTCAGTTACCAGTCATCAACCAATTCGATTCAGTCCATGCGATATCCAGAAACGGTTGGAGATACGGGATACTCTATGGGGTCCATACTCTGACAACATTCTGGCAATAGTACTGGTAACTTGTGCTCCATAACTTGCCACTCACCTAGCCAAACTGTTTCAATACAGTTACAACAATGGCTTTTCCTGATTATGTGGAAAATTACCCCAAGAATCTCCTGTATATAAAAAGCAGAACAAATCCAATCCGCCCAATTACTACTCCATCAGTCTACTCTCGATCATCAGTAAAGTGGTGGAAGGTCTCAGTGCTTTTAAGCAGCAACCTATTCATCAATACCCTGTCAATGACGCCCAGTTTGGGCTCCACCAGGGCCACTCAACTCCTGACCTCATTACCTTGATTCAAACATGGACAAAGGAGCTGAATTCCAGAGGTAGGGTGAGAGTGATAGCCCTTTAAATCAAGGCTGCATTCGACCTTGTGTGGTATCAAGGTGCTTTTGCAACACTGGATTCAATGGGTATCAGAGGCAAACTCCCCGCTGCTTAGAATCGTACCTGACACGTAGGAAGATGGTCATGGTTGATGAAGGACAGTCAACTCAGCTACATGTCTGTCGGAGTCCCTCGAGCAGTGAACAGAAACCTGCCCCTTGGCATTCAATGGTGGTACTACCACTGAATCCCCCAGTGTCAAAGCCCTGGTGGGTAATCATTGCTCAGAACCTCACTGGTCTCCCCACATGAACACTGTAACTATAAGAGCAAGTCCAAAGCTAGGAATGCTGCGGCGAGTAACTCACATCCTGACTTCCAAAATTCTGTCCATCATCTACAATGCATGTCAATACAATATAGGTCAGAAGTGTAACAGAAGACTCCCAGTTTGCCTGGATGAGTGCAGCCCCAACAACACTCCAGAAGCTTTATACCATCCAGGACAAAGCAGCCAGTTTGACTGTCCCTTCATCCACAATGCTCCACCATCAACGCGCAGCAGCAGCAGCAGAGTTTTACTATCCACATGCTGCAATGAAATGATTCACCAAAGATACTCAGAGACCATCTTCCCAATTCATGACCACTTCTATCTAGAAGGACAAGGGCTACAGATGTATGGAAATACCATCATCTTTAGGTTCCCCTCCAAGCCATTCACCATCCTGACTTGGAAATATATCACAGCTCCTTCACAGTCGCTGGGTCAGAATCCTGGAATTCCCTCCCTAATGGGATTGGAGGTCAACCACAACAGGTGGACTGCAGTGTTCAACAAGGCAGCTCACCACCTTCTCAAGAGCAACTAGGGACAGGCAATAAATGCTGGCCCAGCCAGTGACACCCAGATTGACGAAGTACAGAAATAGAAATTATCAGAGGACGGTTGCTGAGGTATCACAGAGATCGGTGTTTGGGGCCCAGCTGTTCACAATGTCCTTTAAATATTTGGTTGCTGGAATCAGATGCAATACATCCCAGCCTGCTGACAGCACTAATGGATGTGGGATTGTGAGTGGGTGCGGAGGATGTAAAAAAGCACCAAGAAGACTAAGACAAATGGAGTGAATGGGTAAATACGTGACAGATGGAGAACAATGTGGATAGAGGTGACGGTGTGCCCTTTGGTGGAAATGATAAACTGGAATCCTACAATTTGAAAAGGATTGGTTGAAACACGTTGATTTACAAAGGGACATATGCTCCTTTTTGTTGTTTCCTTCTGCATCAACCTCTGAGGTCCCTGCAGCGCAGTGAGTTCTGTAACCAGAAGTCAATACTGGGCATGGCATTGACACGCTGACCAGTGTACACAGACCCACCAAGTGGGGAGCTATAACACGGAAAAGGATCTGCATATCCTTGTACATATGTCGCTGAAAGCAATATTGCAGAAACAGAAAGCAGTAAAGAAGATAAATGGTGTGTTGACCTTCATTTCAGGGGGATGTGAGTCCAGGAGAAGGGGTGTCTTACTGTAGCTGTACAGACCTTTGGAGACATCCCATCTCGAAAATTGTGCAATATTGTGTGCAGGCTTGGTCTCCTTACCTAATAAAGGACAAACTCAACATGGAGGGAGAGCAGTGAAGGATGACCAGACTGATCTCTGGGATGACGAGCTTGTTGTGGGAACAGAGTTTGGGGTGACTGGGCCAATATTCCATGGGGTTTAGGAAAATGAGTGGAGATCTCAGTGAAATATACAAAACTCTGACAGGGTGAGACAGATTAACAGCAGGAATGATATTCCCCTGGCTGGGATGACTAAAACAAGGAACCACAGTATTAGGTAAGGCAGGTCACTCTGCAATGAGATAAGAATAAATGTCTGCACTCACTGACTGGTGAACATGGGGAATTGGCTCGCACCTGGAAACCACGACACTGATTATAAATAAGGATTCAGAGACAGTAAAGGGATGGTGGGAAAGCAGGAGTACGGGGCGGAAATGAAGGGCCAACCATCATTACATGGAATTGGTTAGCAAACTCAATGGACCAAACGTACTACTGCATTTCCTATTTTATAACTTCCAAAGGTTACTCACATTAAGGGATATGTATATCATGTGGGGTAATTGCATTGAGGAGATTTTTTTCTATGTACTAGAATGGGGAGGCTCAATGTGTTGTATGACCTACTCCTTTCCCGCTGTTTCTGTGCAGTCTGTGGGAAAGCTCGGTATATGTTGTCACAAGTTCTCAGATGTTAAGAAGGAGATCTCTGCAGTGTCGACAGGACTGTGTACCCATTCCCTTTTCCGACACTGATGCTGTGGCCGGGTGTTCTGTCCGGTTTCATCCTTTCAGTCCTCGGAGCAGTTTGATACAAGTGAGTGCCTTGATTGGCTGTTTCAGAGACCATTGAAATGTTTATCTCATGTCAGGGCCTTTGGAGTCAGTTTTAGGCCAGCCCAGGAAATCACGGGAGATTCACTTCCTAAAAGTACATTGGAGAAGGAAATTCTGTTTACAATCGATATTGGCTTCAAGGTCGCTGTTACTGAACCCAGGCTTTAGATCTCGATATTTTATTAATTGTCTTTAACTTCCACCTGCTGCCAGAGCATTAGCCTGGTCTGGATTAGTAATCCAGTGACATTTCCACAACAGCACCATCTCCACATGGGGACCTGTCAGAGACAACACTGAGCAGGATATGTCTGTGCTGCTTGACAACTCTGTCAAAAAGAACTCCCACCAATTTGACTGTGGTGATGGGACTGAGGGGGTGGTAAATGATCAGATTGTAATCATTCCCGTTTTAGGGAACGGGACTTAGCTGAGTAATTTTCCACATTGCCAGGGAGATGTCAGAGTTGGAGCTGGAATGAAAAAGCTCCCCCATGGACACGGCTTGTTGTGCAGCACAAGGCTTCAGTCCTATTGCAGGAATGGTGTCGTGGCCCATTGCCTGTGTCATATCTACTGTGTTCAGCTGTTTCTTCATGTCACGTGCAGCGAATCACATTAGTTGAAGACTGGCATCTGTGATTTTGTGGGCATCATGGCGAGGGTGATGATTATCATTGACTCAACACTTCTGGCAGAAGTTGGTGCAGATAAAACATCCTTCTCTTTTACACTGATGTGCAGGTCTGTTCCATTATTTAGGATGAGGATGTTTGTGGAGCCCTCTCCTCCAGTCATTTGTTTTATCGTCCATCACCATTTATAACTGAATGTGACAGGACTGCAGGGCTTCGTTCAAATCTGTTGGTCAAGTCTGGTAGCTTTAATGAGTTACCATCAGGTTAAGGTTCATGTGATTCTGACTCTGACATGTTCACCCACACTCGTCACTGAGCCATAGATGCTGTTGATGGTAATGACAGACTGAAGTGTTATCCTGGAAAAAAGTTACAGGTTGTGGTTGGATGCTGTTCTGCTTCTCCCGCTGCTGTGGTCTACAGCACTACATGAATACGCAGTTTGGAGCTGCAATATCGGCAATGCAATTCTGCTGTCTGTTCCCCAATTCTCACTGAGACCCATTCACCCATCAGTCCTGCACTCAGTGACCTAACCTGGTTTCTGATGTGGAAATACTTCAATTTCAAACTCTCATTCTGCTGAATGTCTGTCTCCCTGGGTCTTGCTTCCAATCTGACACATTCTGCAAAAGTACTTAACTGATCTTAATTCAAATGTTTAATTCACCTGAATCTTTTTCCTTGAGAAATACAATCTTCTGTGTTTAAAGTGATTATTTTTCCTCTGTTTCGTTCCCTGATTATGATTAAGAGCTCTGTAGTGTCAGTGATACCAGAGTTATGTAGTTTTAGAGCCAATGAATTTTCTGGATTCCCAATTATCTTCACCACATTGTATGTTTTCTCTTTTGGTTTGATGCCTTAACACTCGTGGCTGCCTTGTCCTCCCATGAGTGTGTTTCATGTTCTTGGGGTTGCATTTCTTGTATTATCTTCCAAATTATCCCCAGAACCTCCTCCCATTGCTGCTCCATGCTGTTTCCTGCTCAACTCCCCTTCCAATTAACTCTGGACAGCTCCTCCCGCATGTCTTTGTAGTTACATTGCTCAATTATAATTACGTTACATCTTGAACAGATGTAAACTAAAAGAAGGAGCTTTGAGAGATGGGACACGAAGAATAATTGGTGGAATTCTAAACCAGCTACAAAGGCAGAACGAGAGAGAGAGGATATAGATATGGAGATATGGAAAATGAGAAAACCACATTCGCGAAAGAAGTAGATGAACATCCCCGAATATTTTGGCAATGCCTGTGTGCTGTGGTCCTTTGTACAGTGCACGTACAACAGAGTAATATATTCAAATGCTGAGTCTGATGCCAGAATATTTATCTCCAATAATGTGACTGACACTAGCTTTGGAAAGAACCCAGCAGGCCAACATATTGAAATAAGTTGGGACACCAGAAACAAGAATTTGGAGCACATATCCTGGTAAGAATGAGAAATTAGAGTTGGGAATCCCAGAAAAAGAGGAAACGTTGATAATGTTTTAATATTTTATCAATTTTATACATCATTTGTGACTTATCTGCACACACACACATCGATTAAACAGTATATATACAATCTTTTTTCCACCATTGAAACTGTCCTGTTGTCGTGTTACGAGGATACATGAACACCAAGTAGTCACCGAAAGACATGCCGCACTATCACTATGTTGCATATATACAGACAAAGAAGGGCACCCCTTTGACTGGGGCAAAGCACCACACATACTAACACACGAAGGACCTTCTTAGAGGAATGGTATTCTAAGCAGAAGTCCATCAATAAACTCATCAAATTAGATTCTGTCTACATTCACTTGTTAAAATAACCGGAAATGACATCACCCAATTTAAGAAACATAGTCATGGTGACGAAACTTCTGAAAACATACCTTCAAGCTCAGTGAGCTAATTTGCATACATATAATTTTTTTTTGTTTATTAGTGGAATTTAGGAGGTCTCTGTCGCTCACATTTTGACAGATTATGATGTGAGGTGAGCTTTTCTGGGTATGTGGTTTTAATTAACAGAGGGGTTTGACATTGATGTTATAACAGTTTGGGGCCTTGCCATATGGCATTTGGACAGACTTGAACAGATCTGTGATACAACAGATCCCAGCAAATTCTAACTCATTGCAATTAGTGACTTTGAGCTTCAACTGAAACCATTGGGAAAATTCGTTTAATTTTGTTACTTGTGGTTGGTTAAATGAAAAGTGAGGGAAATGGCTTTTAACATTACTGAAGAGGTTCCCAAATTTTCCAAGGAAGTTTAGAAAGACAGAAGGAGGACATTTTTTAGAATTAGCAAATAGGTTGGAATTGGGTTTAACCAGGGAGAAAAGGGAAGCTGAAATCGTAATGGAGTTGGTCAAGCACTTTGATGTATCAGAGAAACAGGCAACTGCAGTAGAGTTATAAAAACTTAAATTGCAAATGTGGCAACTGGAGTTAGAAGATAACTAAAGGGGCTGAAAAAGAGAGAGAAAAAAGGGAAAGAGAAGAGAAAGAAAGAGAGAGGGGATTTGAAATTCAGAAGTTGGGAATTAGGTAAGAAAGTTAAATGAACAGGATGGAGATGAAGGGAGAACGTAGGGATGTATACAACTAGGTTAGTAACTTGTCATATTTCGGTGAGAAAAATGTTAAAACCTTTTTTTAATTTCATTTGAAAAAATGACTCGGCAGATGACATGTCCAGTGAACTTGTGGGTAATGCTAGTTCAGACTAATCTGGTAGGCACAGCTAGTGAGGTATGTGCAACGCTGTCAGACGAGGGATCAAGACATTATCAAGATGTCAAATTGGCTATTTTGATTCGTTATGAATTGGTACTAGAAGCATATAGACAGAAATTCGGAAAAATAGAGACGGAACCAGGTCAGACTTATATTGAGTTTGAAAGAATTAACCACAGTCATTTTGATAGGTAGGTAATGGCTTTAAAAATGGATAAGACCTGTGAGGCTTGAAGGAAGATTTATCTGCTGGAGAAGTTAAAAGACTCTTTCCAGAGATAGGAAAACTTCATGTGACTGAATAGAAAGTTCAAGAAGTGAAAAGTGCGGCAGAAATGGCAGGTAAATATGCATTGTGGCATGTGATGAAATTTAACTTCTGGCAGGAATTTCATCCTGTGGGGGATAGAAATTGGGAGAAGGGAAGATCACACATTACACAGCGAACAGTAGCTCACAATAGTTTACCACAGGTGAAGAAAGAAGCCCAAGGGGGTTGAAAGGTGGTGAACGGCCTCAGGTGCTCCCACTGTAAGGGAGTGGAACACATAGAATTACAGTACTGATGGTTTAAGAAGGGCACAGGGAAAAAGTTGTTTTCACTGCAGTTAGCTGGCACACACCGTGCTGGGCGTTAAAGGAAGACACTTTGGGGAAAGATGCGGTAGAAGAGGCTAAGCCAGTGGCATTAGTGAAACCTGTAAAGGAGACACCAAGTGCAGCAAGGGAGCTGCAGGACATTGCACAGCCCAGGCAAGGGCTGGGTATGGAGGCAGGGCCTGATCTCTCTAAATAATTCAGCTGTGTAGATAAAGTTTACTCAGAAAGAACAGGGGGAGAAGGACAAGAAATGATAATTTTGTCAGATAAGGGATCTGCTCACTCTCTATTAGTTGGGAAGTGAGGCGCCGGAAAAGCACAACAGATCAGGCAGCGTCCGAACAGCAGGACAATCGAATATCAGGCAGAAACCCATCGTTCGGAACGTGGTGGGGGGACAAGGGGGCTGGAAGATAAATACGAGAGTAGTAGCTGGGCTGGTGGGAGGGTCACTGGGAAGGCAATAAGATGATGTAAGTAGGAGTGATAGTGATATGTCGGAGGGGAGGGTGGAGTCGATAGGTGGAAAGGAAGATGGACAGTTAGGGCAGTTCAAGAGGGCGGTGCTAGGTTGACCGGTTGGATCTGGGAGAGTTTGGTGGATAGGAGATTTGGAATTTGATGAAGTCAACGTTGATGCTGTACAGTTTGAGGGTTCCAGCTGTCCTACCACCGATAGGTGTCCTATCACCCCCCTCTCCGACCTATCACCATCACACCCCACCTGCATCTACCAATCGCCTTTCAAGCTCCCTTTCACCCAGCTCCACCCCCCACCCATTTATTTCTCAACCTCCTTCCCCCTCCCTTACGCCCCACTTTCCTGATGAAGGACGTATGCCTGAAACGTCAATGCTCCTGCCCTTTGGATGCTGCCGACATGCTGTGCTTTTCCAGCCCCACACTTTTCAACTCTGATCTCCAGCATCTGCCGCCCTCACTTTCTCTCACCCTCTAATAGTACGAGATGAAAGTTTTTTTCACTCTTTCTGACATGTTAATCAAGAGCGTGATAACTTGTGGAATGGAGACAGAAATTAAGCATTCCCTTGTGTAACATCAGGTTGGAGTGCCAAATCAAGATTGGGGAAGTAACAGTGACAGTGAGTAACAGAGTGCCTGTTCTTGGAATACAGTTTGTTCTTGGGAATGATTTAGCAGGAGGCAAGGTGGGAGAGGCACCCCTTGTGGTGGAGAAGCCAAAGGAAGATGAGGGAATTGGTGAGTTAACAGAAAATTATCCAGGATTTTTTTCCAGTAACAAGATCCCACTGTCATAAGTTACAGCAGGAAGGAAAAAGGAACGAAAAAGACAAATGAGTTGATGCTCAGTGAACTGACACCCTGTTTGATGTAACGGTGCAGGAAAAACCTGAACAGGCAGAGGTGTTCCGTCCTGAAAGGCAAATGGACGTACAACAGAGATATATACACACACATACACATGCACACACACAGAAAATGAATCAGAATATATTATTGAACGTTATTAACTTAAAGATAAAATCATAAAATTAAAATGGAGAACCCGATAGGTTACTTATTGAACAAGAATGATTAAGTTCCACACTGGCCTGACAATATTTTAATGTGTATATGATAAACAAATTGTCGGAGATAGTTGTGGACAACGACAAATCTCTCGCATTTTTTGGAATATTTACAGACCAGAATATGAGACTACGTCATTGGAGTCTTACCTTACCGACTTTAAACTTACAAAATGTACATGCTGTGGCTCCTATAATGTGATAGCAGATGTGTTTTCGTGGATTTAAAGGAAAAAGTGTAGATAAGTTTTGACTTATTCCAGTGTTGTATTGGTGTGCAGAATTAATATGAATGATATAACTGAGATTAACACTTTGGTATTTCATAAAATTGGGATTAAGAGTTAGAGGAAAACAAATGTAGCCATCTTTTCATTCTGCTAGTTCATTTTATTTTCTGAAGCGGGGAGATGTTATGAAGACAAAAACATATATGGACACTTTAAAACAGATCGGGTTTTGCTGAATAGAAATTAAAGCCACAGATGCCAGCTGAAGGTCACACTGTTCCACATGTCACCATTAGCTGAGAAATGGATTCCTGAGTTTTGCTTGCTGTTTTGATAGCCATTCAAATGTAACTAAAGAGTTTAAATAACGCTCAGGATAACAGATGCCAACAGAATTTGAATATTATTGTTTGGACACCTGGAAAGCAATCAAATTATGATAATTATTATATCATGGGGAGTATATAAACCCAGCATTTTGAACACTGGAGGGAGAGCTACTGCCATCCAACAGGAGAGCAACTGCTGTCGAGCAGGAGTGCTAACTGACCATCTCAAACACACTCTCTCAAAGACACATGTTCATGTCAAACCTACTTGCAATAAAAAGATGACCCGGGGAGATGCAGCTGAAAGAGTGAAGACAACGGGGAAGATAGAGACTGTATGGTCATGGGATTGTAATGTTTAATATGTGGGTTGTTGGAACAGCATATTTTTACAGAGTTCGAGTCAGATAGTAAGTAGCTAAGAAGAGGGACTTGCATTTGTGAATTGTTGTTGTTTAGTGTTCACTATTAAGGTTAAGAAACTAACTTGTTAAGTTTTGTTTAAAAGGAGGTCTGTGTCGCTCATATTTTAACAGATTACGAGGTGAGGTGAGCTTTTCTGGGTGTTTGGTTTTAATTAACAGAGGGGTTCGACTCCACCTTGTAAATGTCCATCCCCGCTCACCCCATTTCCCTGCAGTTGGCCCATATCCTTCCAGTCCTTTCCTATACAGATATTTATCCAAATGCTTTTGAAATGTTGTTAATTTACCCCCCTCAACTACATCTGCGAGTAGCTCATCCACGTACCAGCCTCTGTGGAAAGAAGTGGCCCCTTAGGTTCCCTTTTATTCCTTTCCTTCTAACGTTAAACTGATCCTCTCTCGTCCTCGATTCTCTACACCTTGGAAAAAGACTGAGAGCATTAACCCTATCCATACCCCTCGTGATTTTATACAGCTCTATAACAACTCCCCCAGTCTCCTACACGCTAAAGAAAATGTCCTATCTTGTCCAACCTCTCCCTATAACTCAGATCATTGGGTCCTGGCAACATCCTTGTAAATTTCTTCTGTATTCTTTCTACTTTAATAACATCCTACCTTAAACAAAGTGACAAAACCTGAACACAATACTCCAAGTGCGGCCTTAACGAAGTCCTGTATAACTGCAGCATAAATTCCCATCTTCTATACTCAATATCCTGCCTGATGAAGGCCATTGTGCCAAATGCCTTATTCACTGCCCTGTCTACCTGTGACTCCACTCTCAGGGAACCGTGCACCTGAGCACCAAGATCTCTCTGCCCCCTGCACCCCTTAAGGCCCTCCCATTCACCATGAAACTCCTACCTTGATTTGAATTTCCAAAATGCAAGACCTCACGCTTCTATATTAAATTCCATTTGTCGGCCCATTTCCCCAACTGATTAAGGTCCTGCTGCAAATTCTGATAAACTTCCTCACTGATCATGCTCCCACTTACTTTAGTGACATCTGCAAACTTACTAATCATGCCTTGTACATTCTCAACCAGATCATAGATAACAAACAGCAATGGACCCAGCCTCCAGTCTGACAAGCATCTTTCCACTAAACCCTCCCCTTCCTACCATCAAGCCAACTGTGTATCCAATTGGACAGTTCCCACGCATTCTACGTTTTGGAACCTTCCTGAGCAGCCTGCCATGTGGAAACTTATCAAACCTCATCAAAGGCCTCTAAGAAATTTGGGAAGCATGATCTATGCTGTCTATGCTGACTGCTCTGAATCAAACCCTGTGTAAGTAATGGGTGCAGTCGATGGCATGCTGTCCTTCACTGTAAGATGATTCGAGTACATAAGTAAAGCCATCTTCCTGCTGTTGTAGAACCTTGCTGAGAGAGTATTTGGGGCACTCTGTACGGATTTGATGCCCTTTGTAAGGAATGATTCCCGTACCACAGACACGGATGATGGTAACATGAGGATAGAGTGAGGAAGCTGAGTGTTTAACCTGTTGAGTGTGAGAGACGAAGAAATGGTAATGCTGAAACATGAGGAGTGGCAGCGGTCTCTTATTTCCAAAACAGACATTCCATACTTTACCCAGGAATTATTGGTTTGATTTATTGCCACGGGTAACTCAGTACAGGGAAACACTTTATTTATTAGCAGTGGAGGCAGATCATAGTAAGCAAGGCCAGACAGATCATAGGGTGGAAATAGACTTGGACAGAGTAAGGCATACAGGTTACACTGAACAGGACGTGCACTAGACAAGATCAACATCAACAAGATCAGCATTATTTGATCTTAGAGAGTCCATTCATCAGTCTAACCTGACTTTCCTAATAGTTTATATGCCTAAATTAACTCTCCCCACGTTATTGTGCAGTCGGCGTGTGAACCCGTACTGAACGTCATTTTGTTCACAATCCCCAACAGCAGCCACAATACCTTCCATCTGAAACAGGTAGCCATTCCCACCAGCTTCCACCCTACATAGAGAACACCAGGCTGGCTTCTCGGAGATGGAAGCTGCCTTCTTGTGACTTCACACAAGACATATGGCTTCCCTCCTCACCACTAGAAAACCGTGTTAAAGTCCCACGTGTGTATCATGACAGACGGAGCTACGAGGAACAACGTGGAGCAGTCTGTCTGTGCAGCCTCTGCTCCACCTGGTCACCATGTTAGAGCATCAGTTAGGAGACAGTGAGGACTGTTGATGCTGAAGAACAGAGTAGACAGTGGTTTGGTGGAAAAGCACAGCAGGAGAATCGACGTTTCGAGCATAAGCCATTCATCAGGAATCAGCATCAATTAGCTCATTCTGCCCCTGTGTAAGTGCATTGAGGTGGGAATGGCCTCCTACTGTTCCTGTGTAAGTGACTCAAGGGACTGACTGGCTTCTTCCTCGTCCGATTGGACAGGGCCAAGGGCCTGATTGGGTTACCCCTGGTTCCTGTATGACAGCTCGATGTGCTGACTAGTGTGATGATGCTGTAGCTTTTAGAGGTTATTTTGTTCTGGTTTCTTTTACGAGAGAGATTGAATGACCGTTACCAAGCTGGCTAGTTAGGACCACTTGAGTAACAGTTAGCGAAGCCTTGGGTTTATTTTAATGCAGATGGAATGGGTGTGGTCAGCTCTCACCGATTAGGATTTCTGGGTTTTGGTTTCTCAGTAACATCAGAAATTATTGGGGTCTCCACCGAGTTGAAAACTTTAGTGAATGTCTCCTGGCAGCTACTCTGTATGAATTTTCTCTTGGTGCTGTTTTTAAATCCTGAATTGGAGAAATATTTGTGTCATTCAGTGTCTGAATATTCCTTTTTTGCCAAGGGCTGTGTCCATGTGATTTTCCAGTATTGGAACAGTTCATTAGTGATAGTTCCTAGATCTCTTATTCTGTTAACTTGTCCAATATAATTACATTATTCTAGATTGCTCTTCCTTTGGTTTTATTTTATTTATCGTGTTTAAGTAAATGGTGTTTTGCTTCACACCGTGTTGCTTGACCAGTCACATTGCATCTGGAACAGACACTTTATATTTTCTTTAAAATAAGAAAATAGTAGAGTCTAGGCTACCACCTTCAAATATTATCGAGGGGCTTTGGTGTGGCCCATCACACTAGAATCCTTCTCTTCCTGAGTAATATGTTGGAGGCACTGAATGGGCTGTCCCTGTTCTTCTCTAATAGTGTCAATGGGCTGACCGACTTCCTCATATTCCTGTGAAACCAGTGTGAGGTGCGGAATGAACTCTTATTTTACTGCGGCAATGTGCAGTGTCAGACAGTCCTCTATATGAATGTTACGGACTCTTTAAAAGCACAAGCCTCAATGGAGTCCATGTTTTGCTGCACATGGACACAGTCCAGTTCAGAAGCTGATGGGGGCGTCAAATTATTCTGAACATTGTCTGATGTCCTCGCATTGTGTTATTGGAAAGTTAGTGGGTGTAGTTTTCATGAATGTTCTGGTATTGAATGTTGCCGTCAGGGAGACCAGAGGATTTTGTGAGCCATCTCTGGGTGAGGTATGGGTCTGTATTCACAGTGAATTAGAGTCTACAACATGACCAACAAATGGAGCACAAGTTTCAGAGAGGGGAAGCTCTGTAAAGAGAGATGAGGGGCCTCTTTCATACCCAGCCTGGGTTTTACAATTACATTTCTCAAATCACCTCAAAGTATGTGGGACAGTCTTGAAGGGCCGAATGATCTCCTCTGTTTCTGTGCAACAGGTTATAGAAGTAAGTAGCCTCTAAATGATCCTGCCTAACAGGTTTAATGGGCTGAATGGAACACAGGAACATGGGATTGAGGGACAGGAGTGAGTCATTAAACATTTTGAACCTTCTCCACCAGGCACTAAGATTATGGCTGATCAGGTTGTGGTCTCAGCCCCACTTTCCTGTCTGTGTCCCATTATCCATGACTCAGTTTTCTGTCAAATATTTCAGTAACCCAACTGTCAATCAATGTGAACAGAGAGGCACGAGAAACTTCCAGTGAAGAGGATTCGGATTCGAAAGGTAATTTCAGAATTTTTTGTCATCCCTCTTATAGAATCAGAGAGTCAGGCAGAATAGAAATAGACCCGTTAGTCCAATCTGTTCACTCCGATCAGATATCAAGCCTGATCCAGTCCCATTTGCCAGCATTTGGCCAATATCCCTCCTCTTTCAGATACTTTTAAATGTGCAATTGTAACCGCCTTCACCACTTCCTCTGACAGCACTTTCTGTACACCCACCACTCTGTGTGTGAAACATTTATCTTCAGGTCCCTTCTAAATTATTCGCCCTCTCCCCTTCAACATGTGCTCTCCTGTTCTGGACTCCCCTACCTGGGGAGCGGAACATGGCTGTTCAGAATATCTATGCCCCTGATGATTTTATAAACCTCTATAATGTCACCCTTCAGCCTCTGACACTCCAGGGGGAAACACCTCAAACTAATCAACCTCTCCCTAAAGTTCAAACCTCCAGTCCTGGGACATCCGTGTAAATCTTTTCAGCTGACAACCAAGTTGTACGCAGTATTCTTAAAGTGGCCTCACCAACATCCTGTACAGATACAACATGCCACCACGACCCCTATACTCAATGCTCTGACTGATTAAGGCAAATTTGTAAAATGTGTTCTGTACCGCACTGTCTGCATTTGACTCCACTTTCAAGGAACAATGCACCTGCAGCCCTAAGTCCATTTGTTTCACAACACTCACCAGGCCCTTACCATTAAGTGTATAATGTCTGCTCACAAGCTTCCAGTCTGAAAAATACCCCTCTCCCTTCAAGCCAACTGTGACTCGCTTCTTCTGTATCCCATGTGACCGAACCTTACTAATCTGCCTACCAATCGGAATGTCATGAACACCTTGCTGAGGTCCATATAGACAATGTCTACCAAACTGCCCTCATCAATCTTCTTTGTTACCTCTTCATAAAATTCAATCAAATTAATGAGACATGATTTCCCATGCAGAAAGCCATGTTGTCTACTCCGATCAGCCCTTACCTTCCCAAATGTATGTAAATGCTATCCCTCAGAATCACCTCCAACAGCTCACCCACCACCGACATCAGGCTCACCAATCCCATTTCTCGTCCCACTCCTCCACTGCTCACAACAAATGTTAAATGTAACCAGGTCGGTGATATGGCCGATGATATCAGTCTCAGACTGGGTCAGGGTCAGTTTTAGGACCAAGTCAGGCTAGTTTCTTTAATCTGTTCAAATAGCACGTTTATGATCCAGAGCAACATTACTCCAACTATGATGGAATGCTGAATGGCAAACTGTTTGCAAATGAAGAATCGATATTTCCCATTCTGAAAACACTGACACACACACACACACAAACACACACACACACACACACACACACACACACACACAAACAAAATCTCTGAAATTTCACATTGAAAGAACCTTGTCCAAATATTAATGTAACTAATGACAAAAACGAAAAATTGAGAGATTGTCCAAAATGTTATTCTGCTTCTGAAGGTATTCTACTCCTGGGAGAGTTAGATTTGGCTGAATTCCCTTTGCATTAGGCTGGCAGGAGGTCCCAGGTTAGCACAGTGGCTCAGTAGTTCGCACTGTTCCATCACAGCATCAGGGACATGAGTTCAATTCCAGCCTCGGGCGACTATCTGCATGAGTTTGCATCTTCTCCCCTTGTCTACGTGAGTTTCTGATGGATTCTCCCGTTTCCTCCCAAAGCTGTATAATTAAAGTGTATTGGTCAAATAGTCCATAGTGTTCAGCGATTTCTACTTTAGGTAACTAGTCAGTTGTAAATGTAAGGGCATGAGAAGGTTACTCTTTGGAGGGTTAGTATGGACTTGTTGGGCTGAAGGGCTTGTTTCCACACTGCAGGGATTCTATAAAAATAAGAATGGTAACAATAATAGTAGAGTTTTGTTTTAGCTCGTACACGTTACTGTGATGAGGAATAATGAAGGAGAGAGAGTGCAATGGGCCGTTTCTTCTCAGGCAGATGACAGTTTCTCCCTCTCTGAGTTAAATCACACAATAATGTCATTCTCTCCCAAACTGGACCATGTGAGGTCTCCTTGTACATTGTCCAAACTATGTCTCCATCACATTCCCTGTTCCATGTCGGTGCATCATTGCTGCTGTCATACACGGAGCCATAACCTGAACAGAAAACGGTCTCGGTCGATTTGAAGATACGGTTATATGGCCCTGCGTCATTAAAAATAAAATGTTTAATGTATTCAGAATACATAGAACATGGGACAGTCCAGCACAGAACAGGCCCTTCAGCCCACCATGTTGTGCCGACCACTGATCCTCATGTATGTACCCTCAAATTTCTGTGCCCATATGTATATCCAGCAGTCTCTGAAATGTCCCCAATGACCTTGCTTCCACAACTGCTGCTGGCAACGCATTCCATGCTCTCACAACTCTCTGCATAAAGAACCCGCCTCTGACATCCCCTCGATACTTTCCTCCTACCAGCTTAAAACTATGACCCCTCGTGTTAGCCATTTCTGCCCTGGGAAATAGTCTCTGGCTATCGACTCTATCTATGCCTCTCATAATCTTGAATACCTCAATTAGGTCCCCTCTCCTCCTCCTTTTCTCCAATGAAAAAAGTCCGAGCTCAGTCAACCTCTCATCATAAGATAAGCCCTCCAGTCCATGCAGCATCCTGGTAAACCTCCACTGAACCCTCTCCAAAGCATCCACATCTGTCCTATAATATGGTGACCAGAACTGGACACAGTACTCCAAGTGCGTTCAAACAAAAGTTTCATAGAGCTGCAACAAGATCTCACGATTCTTAAACTCAATCCCCTTGTTGATGAAAGCCAAAACACTATATGCTTTCTTAACAACCCTGTCCACTTGGGTGGCCATTTTAAGGGATCTATGTACCTGCACACCAAGATCTCTCTGTTCCTTCACACTGCCAAGAATCCTGTCTTTAATCCTGTACTCAGCTTTCAAATTCCACTTTCCAAAATGCATCACATCTCCATCTGCCACCACTCAGCCCATCTCTGCATCCTGTCAATGTCCTGCTGCAGCCTACAACAGCCCTCTATACAGTCAACGACACCTCCAACCATCGTGTCATCTGCAAACTTGATGACTCATCATTCAATCCCCTCATCCAAGTCATTAATAAAAATTGCAAACAGTAGAGGCCCAAGGACAGAACCCTGTGGAACACCACTCACCACTGACTTCCAGGCAGAATATTTTCCTTCCACTACCACTCGCTGTCTTCTGCTGGCCAGCCAATTTTGTATCCAAACAGTTAACACAGATACCGGTGTTTAAATAAATGCTTTGTTCTAACATAAACAGATTACTGGAAAAGCTCAGCAGGTCTGTCAGCATCCAGATGCCTTTTACATGCTGTATTTGTACCAGCCTCCACCACTTCCTCTGGCAGTTCATTCCATACACACACCACCGTCTGGGTTAAACGGTGCCCCTTAGGTATCTTCAAAACCTTTTCCCTCTCACTTTCCATCAATATCCTCTAGTTTTGGACGCCTCTAACCTGGGGAAAACCTTGACTACAAACCCTATCCATGACCATTCTGATTTTATAAACCTTTCCTGCTGTAAAATGTGACTCCAATCAACACGAATGGCTGTATTTTCAATAATCCCGGGCCGAAATGCTGACATTCAACACCGACACATGTTCTTTCTCCATCAAGTCACAATTCTAAACCCAGTTTCATCAGTTTGTTCAGATATATTAGGAGACACTGCTGTGGGATTTACACCTAGACCTTTGTACCCGGAGGTAGGGACACGAGCACCACTCGGCAATACCCATAAAGCTGTAACATTATTCTCCTGTGTGTTTGTCCATCAGCCTGTCCTGACATGCTGTAACATACCTCTGCAACAGGCAGGACATGAATCCACACCTTCTGGTCCAGAGCTAGGAACACTACCACACAATGTCAGGAATTGGAATCAAACCCCAGAGCCATGGCTCAGAGACAGGGACACTACCCACTACACTACTATACCCAGATTTTGGGTCACATTTTAAGGTACAGCGTTCAGCTCGGTGTGGATTTATTATAATCAGGTTACCATTACTGAGCTACACAAAACATTTTGTTTTGTTAAACAAGTGCAAGATCGAAATTAACTCTGAACATCTTTAATCGCTATTATCTGTAGTCTGCAATATTAGGGAAAGGAATCCTGCAGACACACTCTGCCCAATGAAGGGTCTCAAATAGATATTTATTACTGAACACCAGACACGGAGAAAGACCATAATTTCTGGTCCCAAAACACCGATCAGTATAACCCAACTCTCAAGTGTGTCTGCCCTCTGCCTAAAACCATGAAATGATACCAGGCCGCTGATTACTGTCCAGCCTCTCCTCCCCACTGACTGTGTCTGCAATCTGTCCCTCCTCCCTCTAACCACACAAGGCAAACCAAGCTCAGGGTCTTTGTGAAAATCAAGGCCGGAGTGTGCAGGCCTCCTGGAGAGGGGTGGGCATTTTAAAATTAAACGGGGAAGGTGAGGAGGTGGTAATATCACTCACTGGCCGAGGCGTGGCAGATGGAGTTTAGTTTGGATTAATGCGAGGTATTGGATTTGGTAAATCCAACAAGGGTAAGACTTATACAATTAAACGTAGGGTCTTTGGCAGTGCTGTAGGACAGAGACAAAGGCCGTCAGGTAGTATTCTTAAAAATGCGCACCTCATATATATAATGTGATTAAGAAGGTGTTTTGCACACTTTCCTAATTGGTCAGACCTTTGAGTATCGGAATTGGGACGTCATGTTGAGGTTGTACAGGACATTGGTGAGACCTCTTCTGGAATACTGTGTCCAGTCTGGGCATCCTGCCCGCTCATTCCATGGGCACACCACCCTCTGGGTGAAAGAGCTGCCCCTTAGGTCACTTTTAAATGTTTCTCCTCTTACAACTATGTCCTCTAGTTTTGATCTCCACTCCCCTTATAAAATACCTTGACTATTCACTTTGATATTATTGACCTTGATATTATTAAGCTGGAGAGGGTTTAGAAGAGTTTAACCTGAATGTTGCTGGAAATGGAGGGATTGAGCTATAAGGGGAGGCTGAATAGGCTGGAACATTTTTCACTGGAGAGTATGAGATGGAGGGGTAACTTTGCAGAGGTTTATAAAATAATGAGGGGTACAGATAAGCTGAAGGGCTGATGTCTTTTCCCTAGAGTTGGGGATTCAAAACGGAGGGATATTTTGAGGCGTGTGGAAAACGATTTACAAAATTTAGGAAAGGTAATTATTTTAGACAGAAGCTGGCTTGTGTGTGGAATGAACTTGCAGAGCAAGTGGTGAAAACAGGGACAGTTACAACGTTTAAAGGACATTTAGATCAGTACATGGATAAGACATCAGTTTGGATGGTGCTGTGAGCAGCTGCCCTCTCCCTCCCCTCTCTGAGTGAATCCCTGTTGGTTTTCACCCTCTACCAATGCCTGTGCAGTGGCGTGAGGAGACCAGCAGAGGGTGGCATTGCATCACTTTCAGCACCACAGAGACTGCCAGACCTGCCCCACACAGAGACACACAGATACACACTCAGCAATTGTTAGGACACGGCATAGATCTCATCTGGTAACTTAAACTAAACATAAATAAATGCTCAATTCGCCTCGAAAACTGTTAAAATATGAGTGACAGAGAACTCCCAAATTCCGCTGTTTAAATAAAAACAACAATGTAGTTTTTAACACTGAAAGTGAACTGAAAGACCCTCTATCTCTTAACTGCTTATAACCCGACCCAGCTCTACAGTAATATACTGTTTCTGGGTCTGCCATCCTCTCATATCACAGGGACTTGTAAGCTCCCAGTTCAGAGCAGCATTCACCCTCGCTTAAAGATACAGTACACACTTTCACCTTCATCCCATTATACCCTGATGAATATAGATAAGTGGAACCTATCCGGATTTCTCTTGCTCTGTGGTTTGTCAATATTTCATCTACTCTGTCTCGTATGTGTTAGGACTTTTGTTATTCCATTGACAGTATGTCATTATTCGACTCTGTCCGTGGGAATATATCAGTATTTCACTTGCTCACACTCCTGTGTGTGGGGCAGGATTTCAGTTGTTTCATGGGGACTGTGACACTGTGACAATCTCAATGTTTGTAAATGGGACCAAACCTGCAAGAATTGTAAATCTTTGGAGGACAGTGTGGAACTCTAACAGGACAGTGACACGCTGGTAGACGGGGATCGATGCAGAGCAGTGTGAGGTGATGCACTTTGGTATGAAAGATAAAGAAAGACAGTTTAAAACAGGCTGTGTCATTATAAAGGGGCTGCAGGAACAGAGGGCCCTGGGTGTATATGAACAGGAGCTTTGTTTGGGGGTCGGTGCTATAACAGATATACCGTGAGTGTGAGGGAGCAGAGAGAATACAGTGACCCTTATCCTGACAGAGCGGGGAAGGTTATTGATGCTTGTCCTGTATTGCTGGACAATTCTTCAGACCGCAGATACTGCACTGAGCTGGGTGGGGAGCTCAGACCATGCTCGGTGGGTCTGGTGGTGTGGCTCCCTCTGGGAAGAGAATGGTCACCCTCTGTACTAGCCCATCCACCAGGACCTCTGTGCCTCAGTCGACAAACCGTGGTGTAATTGCCCCTTATCTGCCATGCTCGGGGTAAACTGTGCAGGGCAGCTCCAAGCTGAGAAATCTCAACCGTGTGCCCATTGGCCTTTTTAAGATGGCACCAGTGCCACGGGTCACGGAATATCCAGGTGCACCCGGGCGACTGTGAGTCCCTCCAGCCATGATGGGTGGGAGAATCGGGCTGGCATTGAATGAGAGGGACACCATGGTGGTGGCGGGGTGGGGGCGGGGTGGGGGTAGTCAATGAGTTGTGTTTGATAAGATAGCACCAGGAATCTAGCTTGGCCTCGTACAGATAATCTCTCTGTCACACTCAATGAGAATGACACTGAGGCAAATTAGTGTTAGAATCAGCCCAGTGAGTCAGAGATTCTGTTGTAACTACTCCCATTTACAAAGCTGTAGAACAAATGCTCATCCAAAACTCTCCATCATTTCACCTCACACCAATCTCCCTTTTTTCCATCTTTCCTGGGAAGACTGGCTCATGTTACAGGTTGTTACCAAAGTGTCTACATTTCAGCATTCTGAAACCTGGGAACACATCCGTCCATGACACTGTCTCTCAGTCTCTCCCTCTCTGTCTATACCCCAAACCCCTCCCATGTGGTGATATTTAAACTGATTCCCCCGCCATCTCTCTCTGGCAGTGATGTTCACACCCACAGCACCCCCTTGTCAGGGCACAATGGAGATATGGAGCTGTAATTGGGTGGGAGCTGTACGTCCTGTCACTTCCAGCATGGGCTGCAAGCTTCCCCTCACTGGGCAAGGATCTAACACAGTGTTAAAGAGCAATGTACTGGGGTGGGGTACACAGTCCTACATGCTGGGTGAGTAACTGCTCCTGGGTTACAGATCAATGCACTGGGGTGGGGTACACAGCCCTACATGCTGGGAGGGTAACTGCTCCTGGGTTACAGATGAATTCACGGGTGATCACTGCACAGCTCTCTGTGCTGGTCAGACTGTCTGGTTGAGGTTTATAGATAATACAATGATGTGGGATGTGCAGCTCCCCGTGCTGGATGGATATTTGTGCAGGTTCACACATTACTGCCCTGCTGTGGCCTGCACAGCTCCCGGTACTGGACAGGTATGTAGCCTGTGCACAGTACATCATGTTGGTGGGGTGGATGGGGGGGGGGGAAAGGTGATGGACGGTGAGGGAGCTCCACGGAACGTTCTGTCCCTGACATTCTATAACTGACATTCCCCGGAACGTTCTGTCCCCGACATTCTATAACCGACATTCCCCGGAACGTTCTGTCCCTGACATTCTATAACTGACATTCCCCGGAACGTTCTGTCCCTGACATTCTATAACCGACATTCCCCGGAACGTTCTGTCCCTGACATTCTATAACTGACATTCCCCGGAACGTTCTGTCCCTGACATTCTATAACCGACATTCCCCGGAACGTTCTGTCCCTGACATTCTATAACTGACATTCCCCGGAACGTTCTGTCCCTGACGTTGTTTGTTTGTGAACGGCCGGACGTCAGTGAATTGAACAAACGATAAGATCCCGAGGGAAGAGATTCCGTTCCAGGGAGAAGGAGACACTGTTCCGAAGGCCCCTCAGGCAGTTAAAGGGGGGAATACGTTTTCCCTGCGTTAACATTTCTCCACGACACAGGATCGACCACAATTTAGACCAAAATACAGAAATTCCCAAACTCCGTCTGTCTTCAGGAAACTGGGAGAGAATCCTTCAGGACAGCAACGTTCCCACCCTCCGTATTAGGAACTGGGAAGGAGTGACCTGTGTCTGCTCTCGAGTGATCGAGTATGTGGGAATGTTCTAGAAACCATCTGTCATTATGGATGTGTCTCTATGTGTTTGGGGAGGGAGGGTTTCTTGTGGTTTATGTCACATTTTTGTCAGTAATTCCGACCTTCCCATTTGTTATTCCAGCTCCAATTATTTTAATAAATCCCTGAATACAGGGACACATTTGAAAATCTCACTGGGTCCCCGATCAAACGGGTCCCTTTGCCTCCAGGCTGATGGATAATGGGTTTGTTTTCCTTCCTCACAGTTAACGTAGTGACCATCTACGTCCTGCTTTATAAAGATTGTGGATTGTCTCCATGTGTCAGACGTTACCTGGGGGCCATGGCAGCGGCGGATCTCCTGGTCATTATCCTCGACCTGATCCTGAGACACATTCCCATTGTTTATCGGGAACAGTTTTATTTCCTGTTCTCCGTCCCCGTGTGTAATATCCACGCCGTCCTGCTTTATGCAGCCACTGACTGCTCTGTCTGGTTCACCGTCACTTTCACCTTTGATCGGTTTGTGGCCATTTGTTGCCAGAAGCTGAAAAGTAAATATTGCAGTGAGAAAACGGCGGCTGTGGTTCTGGGAGCAGTGACTGTGCTGAGCTGTTTAAAGAACATTTCCTGGTATTTTATGCTCACGGCTCGGTATTGGCTGGGGAACGCCCCCTGGTTTTGTGATGTAACAGACGCTGTTCGAGTCTCCAGTGTCTGGGTCACAATCGAGTTCCTCCACCACATTCTAACCCCGGGTGTCCCATTTCTCCTGATTCTGCTGCTCAATGTTCTCACCGTCAGACACATTTTAGTGACCAGCAGAGCCCGCAGGAGACTCCGCGCTCACACCAATGGGGACGCTCAGTCTGACACTGAAATGAGAAACCGAAAAAAATCCATCATTTTACTGTTTGTGATCTCGGCCAATTTCATCCTGTTATGGTCAACGTTAATGCTGTTTTCTATATGGTACCGGATGTTGTATATTGTGTATTCCCCTCTGTATCTCCATCGCTTTGTGCAGGAATTGGGCTTCATGCTGCAGCTCCTCAGTTGCTGCACAAACACCGCGATTTATGCCGTGACCCAGACTAAGTTCAGGCAGCAGCTGAAGAATGTGCTGAAATATCCCTTCACCCAAATCCATCCATCCATCAAATTCCCTCATTAATCACACCATCCGGGATTTTCTCATTTCAGTTCAGTGTTTCAGCGATGGAGCAGCCTGTCGCTAAGGTAACAGACTGAGGGGAGCGCTGGTTTGTCCCTCCTTATCCCACAGGGGGTTTACAGGGAAACATTTCAATGTTTCTCACAACTCAGGGGCCAGTGAGAAAAGGCACCATCCCACTGACTGTATCCATCACTTCCATTTGTAACCAATAAAAATGCTGATGAAAGCGTGCCGAGCAGCAGAGGGACCGATGTTGTTGTGTGTCTTTGTGTTGGAGAAGCTGAGCTGGAGAGAGACAGACTCAGCCCCAGTCCTCAGGGAAGGGGAGGGCACCGCGCCCTGAGCTCAGGAGCTGGGGTTAACTCGCTCTGTTCCCCCCGACTCCAAATCTGGCCTCCCCATTACCTCTCCCCTACTCTTTCTCCTCAATTCTCTCTCTCTCTATCTTTCAGCACACACTCTCTTTCTCTCACCTCATCTCTCTGTGTGTGTCTCTCTCTCTCACACACACACACACACTCACACACACACACCCCCACCCTCCAACCCCGGTTTCTCCACCTGCCTCCACTCTTCCCTCTCCCCCCTCTTTCTCTCTCGTGCCGTCGCAGTCTCCCTCCCACAATTCCATCTCTACCGCATTTTCCCCACCTGCCACATGCCACCCCCACCCCCGCCCCCCACGCAGCCTCACCCCCAAACATCCACAGTCTCTGGGTCAGAGGGAGAGGGAAGGACCAGGGAGACAGAGTATGTCAGAGACAGGGAGGGAGGGAAGGGAGGACAGGACGGAGAGAGATTCAGAGGGAAAGAGAGGGAGGTGGGAAGAGAGAGACACCGAGGGAGGGGGAGAGCGAAGTGGGGAGAGACAGAGGGAGGCGAGAGAGAGAGAGACGCGAGAGAGAGGGGCGAGAGAGAGAGAGGGCGAGAGAGAGAGGGGCGAGAGAGAGAGGGGCGAAG
>NW_026867708.1:0-70033 GCF_020745735.1 Hemiscyllium ocellatum | reverse complement strand
CCCTCCCTCTCTGTCTCTCTTGTCCCCCCCTCTCCCTCTCTCAGCCCACCTGTCTATTTCGCCCTCTCTCTCTCTCTCTCTCTCTCTGGCTTCCTCCCCCTCTCTCTCTCTCATCCCCTCCCTCTCTCTCTCTCACCCTCCTTCCCCCTCCCTCATCCCCTCACTCGCGCTCTCGTCCCCTTCCCCCTCTCTCACGCCCCCTCTCTCTCGCCTCCCTTCTTTGCTTGCCCCTTCACTCTCTCTCTCTCGCCCCCTTCCACTCTCTCTCGCCCCTCCCCCTCTCTCTCTCGTTCCCCTCCCTCGCGCTCTCGTTCCCCTCCCTCGCTCTCTCGTCCCCTCCCTCACCATCTCGTCCCCTCCCTCTCTCTCTCCCCACTCTCTCTCTTGCCTCCTCTCTTTCTCTTGCCCCCCACACTCTCTCTCTCTCGCCCCCTCCCTCTCTATCTCGCCTCCTCCCTCTCTCGTCCCCCTCCCTTTCTCTCTCGCTCCCCTCTCTCTCGCCCCCTCTCTCTCTCTCCCCCACTGTCTCTCTCTCGCCCCCAGCCGTCTCTTTCGCCCCCTCCCTCTCTCTCTCACCCCAATCTTCTCACTTTCGCCCCCTCCCTCTCTCTCTCTCTCGCACCCCCCACTCTTTCTCTCGCCCCCCCTCCATCTGCTCGGCCCCCTCCCTCGCTCTCTCATCCTCCTCCCTCTCTCTCTCTCATCCCCCTGCCTCTCAATCTCTCGTCCTCCTCCCTCTCCCTCTCTCTCATTCCCCTCCCTCTCTGTCTCACTCCCCTCTCTTCTCTCTCGCTCCAATCACTCTCATTCTCACTCCCTTCTCTCTCCCTCTCTCTCTCTCGACCCCTCCCTCTCTCTCTCTCGCCCCCTCCATCTCTCGTCCCACCCTCTCTCTCGCCCCCTCTCTCTCGACCCCCTCTCTCGACCCTTCTCTCTCTCTCACTCTCTCGCCCACTCCCTCTCACTCTTCGTCCCTCCCTCTCTCGTCCCACCCTCTCTCTCGACCCTTCTCTCTCTCTCTCTCTCTTTCGCTCGCCCACTCCCTCTCACTCTTCGTCCCTCCCTCTCTTGTCGCACCCTCTCTCTCGCTCGCCCCTCTATATCTCTCTCAGCCCCTCTCTCTCTCGTCACCCTCTCACTCGCCCCCTCTCTCTCTCTCTTGCCCCCTCCCTCCCGCTCTCTCAGCCCCTCCCTCTCTCAGTCTTGACCCATCGCCCTCTCTCTCTCGCCCCCCCTCTTCTCTTCTCTTGAACCCTACCACTCTCCCTCTCCCCTCCCTCTCTCTCACACCCCCTCCCTCTCTCTCTTCCCCTTCCCTCTCTCTCTCGCTCCCCTCCCTCTCTCTCTCTCTCGCCAACTTCTTTCTCTCTCTTGAGACACTCCCTGTCTCTCTCTTGCCCCCCCTCTCTCTCGTCCCCCTCCCTGTCTCTCTCGCCCCCTCTCTTTCACCCCCCTCCCTCTCTCTCTCGCCCCTTTCTCTCTCGACCCTCCCCCCTCACTCGCCCCCCTCCCTCTCTCTTGCCTCCTCCCCTCTCTCTCTCTCACCCCCTCCCTCTCTCACTCTTGCCCACGTCGTCCTCTCTCTCGCCCCCTTCCTCTATCTCTCACACCCCTCTCTCTCTTTCCCCCCTCCCTCCCTTTCACACCCCCCTCTCTTGCTCACTACCTCTCTATCTCGCGCCCCCTCCCTCTCTCTCGACCACGCCTCCCTCTCTCTCTCTCACTCTTCCCTCTCTCCTTCCCCCTCCCACGTGCTCTCATCCCCCTCCCTCTGTCTGTCGCCCCCTCCCTTTCTCTCTCTCGCACCCTCCCTCTCTCTCTCTCGCCCCCTCCCTCTCTCTCATCGCCCCCTCCCTATCTCTCTTCGCCCCCCTCTCTCTGACCCCATCCCTCTCTCTCTCACCCTGCCTTCCTCTCATTCTTACCCCCTTCTCTCTCTCTCTCTCTGTCTCTCTGTCTCTGTCTCTCTTTCTCTGTCTCTCTCGCCCCCTCCCTCTCTCTTTTGCTCCCTCCCTCTCTCTCTCGCCCTGACTTCCTCTCATTCTTACCCCCTTTTCTCTCTCTCTCTCTCTCAGCCCCTCCCTCCCACTCTCTCGCCCCCCTTTCTCGCCTGCTACCTCTCTCTCTCACGCCCCCTCCCCCCTCTCTCTTTATTTCGCCGTCCCTCTCTCTCTCGTCCCCCCCTCTCACTCACCCCCTCCCACTCTCTCTTGCCCCCCTCCCTCTCTCTCTCAGCCCATCCCTCTCTCACTCTTGCCCCCATCGCCCTCTCTCTCGCCCCTTCCCTCTCTCTCTTCTCTTGAACCCTACCACTCTCCCTCGCCCCTCCCTCCCTCTCTCTCACCCCCCTCCCTCTCTCTCTCTTCCCACTTTCCTCTCTCTCTCGCCCCCTCCCTCTCTCTCTCTACCCCCCCACCCCCCTCTCTCTGCCTCTCCCTCGTCCCCCTCCCTCGTTCTCTCATCCCCGCCCTCTCACTCCTGCACCCTCCCTCTCTATCACCTCTCTCTCGCCTCCCTTTCTCTCTCTCTCGCCCCCTCCCTCTTTTCCTCTCTCACCCCCTCCCTCTCTCGCTCTCGTCGCGCTCCATCTCTCTCTCATCCCACTCCCTCCCTCTCTCTCGCCCCCTCACTCTCACTATCTTGCCCCATCTCTCTCGACCCCTCAATCTCTCTCGCTGCCCTCCCTCCCTCTCTCTCTCGCCACCTTCTTTCTCTCTCTTGAGACCCTCCCTGTCTCTCTCTCGCCCCTCTCTCACTCGCCCCCTGCCTCTCTCTCTTGCCCCCCCCCTCTCTATCTCACCCCTTCCCTCTCTCACTCTTGCTCTTTTCGCCCTCTCTCTCGCCCCCTCCCTCTATCTCTCACCCCCCTCTCTCCTTCCCCCCACCTCTCACATCCTTCTCTCTCTCGCGCCCGCTCCCTCTCTCTCGACCCCGCCTCCCTCTCTCTTTCTCTCTCTCTCTCACTCCTCTCTCTCTCTCTTTCTCTTTCTCTCTTTCTCTCTCTCTCTATTTTTCGCTCTCTCTTTCTCTCTTTCTCTCTCTCTCTCGCCTCTCTCTCTCTCTCTCTCTCGCTCGCCTCTCTCTCTCTCTCTCGCTCGCCTCTCTCTCTCTCTAGCTCCTATCTCTCTCGCCTCTCTCTCTCTCGCCCCCTCTCTCTCTCTCGCCCCTCTCTCTCTTGCCCCCCTCTCTCTCTCGCCTCTCTCCCCTCTCTCTCTCTCTGCTCTCTCTCTCTCTCTCGTCCCTCTCTCTCTCTCTTCTCTCTCTCTCTGTCTCTCTCTCTCTTGCCCTCTCTCTCTCTCGCCCTCTCTCTCTCTCTCGCCCTCTCTCTCTCGCCCCTCTCTCTCTCTCGCCTCTCTATCCCGCCCCCTCCCTATCTCTCTCATCCCCCCCCTCTCTCGCTCTCGTCCCCCTCCATCTCTCTCTCATCCCACTCCCTCCCTCTCTCTCGAACCCTCACTCTCACTATCTTGTCCCCCCATCTCTCTCGCCCCCTCCATCTCTCTCGCCCCCTCCCTCTCTCTCGCCGCCTTCTTTCTCTCTCTTGAGACCCTCCCTGTCTCTCTCTCGCCCCCTCTCTCTCTCGTCCCCCTCCCTCTCTCTCTCGCCCCTTGCTCTCTCGACCCTCCCCTCTCACTCGCCCCATCCCTCTCTCTCTTGCCCCCCTCCCTCCCCCTCTCTCTCACCCGCTCCCTCTCTCACTCTTGCCCTCATCTCCCTCTCTCTCGCCCCCTCCCTCTATCTCTCACACCCTCTCTCTCACTCTCTCTTGCCCCCCGGCCTCCCTCTCACAACCCCTCTCTCTTGCCCACTACCTCTCTCTCTCTCGCGCGCCCCCTCCCTCCCTCTCTCTCGACCCCGCCTCCCTCTCTCTCTCTTACTCCTCCCTCTCTCTCTCTCTCTTTCTCTTTCTCTCTCTCTCTTTCTCTCTCTATCTCACCTCTCTCTCTCTCGCCTCTCTCTCTCTCGCCTCTCTCTCTCTCGTCTTCTCTCTCTCGCCTCTCTCTCGCCTCTCTCTCTCTCGCCCTCTCTCTCTCTCGCCTCTCTCTATCTCTCTCTCTCGCTCTCTCCCTCTCGCTCTCTCCCTCTCGCCTCTCTCTCTCTCTCTCTCTTGCCTCTCTCGCTCTCGCCTCTCTCTCTCGCCCCATCTCTCTCTCTCTCTCTCTCTCGCCTCTCTCTCTCTCGCCCCTCTCTCTCTCGCCCCTCTCTCTCTCTCGCCCCCTCTCTCTCTCTCGCCCCTCTCTCTCTCTTGCCCCTCTCTCTCTCGCCCCTCTCTCTCTCGCCTCTCTCTCTCTCTCGCCTCTCTCTCTCTCGCCCCTCTCTCTCTCGCCCCTCTCTCTCTCTCGCCCCTCTCTCTCTCGCCCCTCTCTCTCTCTCCCCCTCTCTCTCTCCGCCTCTCTCTCTTGCTCTCTCTCTCTCTCTCGCCCCTCTCTCTCTCGCCTCTCTCTCTCTCGCCCCTCTATCTCTCTCTCGCCTCTCTCTCTCGCCCCCTCCCTATCTCTCACGTCCCCCTCCCTCTATCGCTCTCGTCCCGCTCCATCTCTCTCTCATCCCACTCCCTCCCTCTCTCTCGACCCCTCACTCTCACTATCTTGTCCCCCATCTCTCTCGCCCCCTCCCTCTCTCTCTTGCCACCTTCTTTCTCTCTCTTGAGACCCTCCCTGTCTCTCTCTCGTCCCTCTCTCTCTCGTCCCCCTCCCTCTCTCTCTCGCCCCTTCTCTCTCGACCCTCCCCCCTCACTCGCCCCTTCCCTCTCTCTCTTGCCCCCTCCCTCTCTATCTCAACCCCTCCCTCTCTCACTCTTGCCCTCGTCTCCCTCTCTCTCGCCCCCTGCCTCTATCACTCACACCCCTCTCTCTCTCTCTCTCTTCCCCCCGGCCTCCCTCTCACACCCCCTCTCTCTCTTGCCCACTACCTCTCTCTCTCTCGCGCCCCCCCCCTCTCTCTCGACCCCACGTCCCTCTCTCTCTCTCTCACTCCTCCCTCTCTCTCTCTCTTTCTCTCTCTCTCTCTCTCGCCCCTCTCTCTCTCGCTCTCTCTCTTGCCTCCTCTCTCTCTTGCCCCCTCTCTCTCGCCTCTCTCTCTTGCCCCTCTCTCTCTTGCCCCTCTCTCTTGCCCCTCTCTCTCGCCTCTCTCTCTCTCGCCTCTCTCTCTCTCACCCCTCTCTCTCGCCTCTCTCTCTCTCTTGCCCCTCTCTCTCTCGCTCTCTCTCTTGCCCTCTCTCTCTTGCCCCTCTCTCTCTCGCCTCTCTCTCTCTCTCGCCCACTCTCTCTCTCTCTCGCCTCTCTCTCTCTCTCTCTCGCCTCTCTCTCTCTCTCGCTCCTCTCTCTCTCGCCCTCTCTCTCTCTCGCCTCTCTCTCTCGCTCCTCTCTCTCGCTCCTCGCTCTCTCGCTCTCCTCGCTCCTCTCTCTCTCGCTCCTTTCTCTCGCTGCTCTCTCTCTCGCTCCTCTCTCTCTCGCCCCTCTCTCTCGCCTCTCTCTCTCTCTTGCCCCTCTCTCTCTCCCCTCTCTCTCTCTCACCAATCTCTCTCGCCTCTCTTTCCCTCTCTCTTACCCCTCTCTCTCTCGCTCTCTCTCTCTCCCCTCTCTCTCTCTCTCTCTCTCTCGCCTCTCTCTCTCTCTCTCGCCTCTCTCTCTCGCTCTCTCGCCCCTCTCTCGCCTCTCTCTCTCGCCTCTCTCTCTCTCTCTCTCTCTCTCTCTCTCTCTCTCTCGCCTCTCTCTCTCTCTCGCCCCTCTCTCTCTCGCCCCTCTCTCTCTCGCCCCTCTCTCTCTCGCCCCTCTCTCTCTCGCCCCCCTCTCTCTCTCCGCCTCTCTCTCTTGCTCTCTCTCTCGCCCCTCTCTCTCTCGCCTCTCTCTCTCTCGCCCCTCTATCTCTCTCTCGCCTCTCTCTCTCGCCCCCTCCCTATCTCTCACGTCCCCCTCCCTCTATCGCTCTCGTCCCGCTCCATCTCTCTCTCATCCCACTCCCTCCCTCTCTCTCGACCCCTCACTCTCACTATCTTGTCCCCCATCTCTCTCGCCCCCTCCCTCTCTCTCTTGCCACCTTCTTTCTCTCTCTTGAGACCCTCCCTGTCTCTCTCTCGTCCCTCTCTCTCTCGTCCCCCTCCCTCTCTCTCTCGCCCCTTTCTCTCTCGACCCTCCCCCCTCACTCGCCCCCTCCCTCTCTCTCTTGCCCCCTCCCTCTCTATCTCAACCCCTCCCTCTCTCACTCTTGCCCTCGTCTCCCTCTCTCTCGCCCCCTGCCTCTATCACTCACACCCCTCTCTCTCTCTCTCTCTTCCCCCCGGCCTCCCTCTCACACCCCCTCTCTCTCTTGCCCACTACCTCTCTCTCTCTCGCGCCCCCTCCCTCTCTCTCGACCCCACGTCCCTCTCTCTCTCTCTCACTCCTCCCTCTCTCTCTCTCTTTCTCTCTCTCTCTCTCTCTCGCCCCTCTCTCTCTCGCTCTCTCTCTTGCTCCTCTCTCTCTTGCCCCTCTCTCGCCTCTCTCTCTTGCCCCTCTCTCTCTCTGCCCCTCTCTCTTGCCCCTCTCTCTCGCCTCTCTCTCTCTCGCCTCTCTCTCTCTCACCCCTCTCTCTCGCCTCTCTCTCTCTCTTGCCCCTCTCTCTCTCGCTCTCTCTCTTGCCCCTCTCTCTCTTGCCCCTCTCTCTCTCGCCTCTCTCTCTCTCGCCACTCTCTCTCTCTCTCGCCTCTCTCTCTCTCTCTCTCGCCTCTCTCTCTCTCGCCTCTCTCTCTCTCTCGCTCCTCTCTCTCTCGCCTCTCTCTCTCTCTCTCGCCTCTCTCTCTCGCTCCTCTCTCTCTCGCTCCTCGCTCTCTCGCTCTCTCGCTCCTCTCTCTCTCGCTCCTTTCTCTCGCTGCTCTCTCTCTCGCTCCTCTCTCTCTCGCCCCTCTCTCTCGCCTCTCTCTCTCTCTTGCCCCTCTCTCTCTCCCCTCTCTCTCTCTCACCAATCTCTCTCGCCTCTCTTTCCCTCTCTCTTACCCCTCTCTCTCTCGCTCTCTCTCTCTCCCCCTCTCTCTCTCTCTCTCTCTCGCCTCTCTCTCTCTCTCTCGCCTCTCTCTCTCGCTCTCTCGCCCCTCTCTCGCCTCTCTCTCTCGCCTCTCTCTCTCTCTCTCTCTCTCTCGCCTCTCTCTCTCTCTCGCCTCTCTCTCTCTCGCCCCTCTCTCTCTCGCCCCTCTCTCTCTCGCCCCTCTCTCTCTCGCCCCTCTCTCTCTCGCCTCTCTCTCTCTTGCCCCTCTCTCTCTCTCGCTGTCTCTCTCTCGCCTCTCTCTCTTGCCCCTGTCTCTCTCGCCTCTCTCTCTCGCGCCCCTCTCTCTCTCTCGCCTCTCTCTCTCTCTCTCGCCTCTCTCTCTCTCGCCTCTCTCTCTCTCTCTCTCGCCTCTCTCTCGCCTCTCTCTCTCTCGCCCCTATCTCTCTCTCGCCCCTCTCTCTCTCGCCTCTCTCTCTCTCTCTCTCGCCCCTCTCTCTCTCGCTCCTCTCTCTCTCGCCTCTCTCACTCTCGCCCCTCTGTCTCTCGCCCCTCTCTCTCTCTCGCCTCTCTCTCTCTCTCTCTCGCCTCTCTCTCTCTCTCTCGCCTCCCTCTCTCTCTCTCTCTCTGGCCTCTCTCTCTCTCTCGCCCCTCTCTCTCTCTCGCCCCTCTCTCTCTCGCCCCTCTCTCTCTCTCGCCTCTCTCTCTCTCTCTCGCCTCTCGCCCCTCTCTCTCTCGCCCCTCTCTCTCTCGCCTCTCTCTCTCTCGCCCCTCTCTCTCGCGTCTCTCTCTCTTTCGCCTCCCTCTGTCTCTCCCCACTTCGCTCTCCCCCTCCCTCGGTGTCTCTCTCTTCCCACCTCCCTCTCTTTCCCTCTGAATCTCTCTCCGTCCTGTCCTCCCTTCCCTCCCTCCCTGTCTCTGACATACTCTGTCTCCCTGGTCCTTCCCTCTCCCTCTGACCCAGAGACTGTGGATGTTTGGGGGTGAGGCTGCGTGGGGGGCGGGGAGTGGGGGTGGCATGTGGCAGGTGGGGAAAATGCGGTAGAGATGGAATTGTGGGAGGGAGACTGCGACGGCATGAGAGAGAAAGAGGGGGAGAGGGAAGAGTGGAGGCAGGTGTAGAAACCGGGGTTGGAGGGTTGGGGTGTGTGTGTGTGAGTGAGTGTGCGTGTGTGTGTGTGAGAGAGAGACACACACAGAGAGATGAGGTGAGAGAAAGAGAGTGTGTGCTGAAAGATAGAGAGAGAGAGAATTGAGGAGAAAGAGTAGGGGAGAGGTAATGGGGCGGCCAGGTTGGAGTCGGGGGGAACAGAGGGAGTTAACCCCAGCTCCTGAGCTCAGGGCGCGGTGCCCTCCCCTTCCCTGAGGACTGGGGCTGAGTCTGTCTCTCTCCAGCTCAGCTTCTCCAACACAAAGACACACAACAACATCAGTCACTCTGCTGCTCGGCACGCTTAAATCAGCATTTTTATTGGTTACAAATGGAAGTGATGGATACATTCAGTGGGATGGTGCCTTTTCTCACTGGCCCCTGAGTTGTGAGAAACATTGAAATGTTTCCCTGTAACCCCCCTGTGGGATAAGGATGGACAAACCAGCGCTCCCCTCAGTCTGTTACCATAGCGACAGGCTGCTCCATCGCTGAAACACTGAACTGAAATGAGAAAATCCTGGATGGTGTGATTAATGAGGGAATTTGATGGATGGATGGATTTGGGGGAAGGGATATTTCAGCACATTCTTCAGCTGCTGCCTGAACTTAGTCTGGGTCACGGCATAAATCGCGGTGGTTGTGCAGCAACTGAGGAGCTGCAGCATGAAGCCCAATTCCCGCACAAAGTCATGGAGATACACAGAGTCATACCCAATATACCACATCCGTCTCCATATAGAATACAGCATTAACGTTGACCATAACAGGATGAAATTGGCCGAGATCACAAAAAGTAAAATGATGGATTTTTTTCGGTTTCTCATTTCAGTGTCAGACTGAGCGTCCCCATTGGTGTGAGCGCGGAGTCTCCTGCGGGCT
Source organism: Hemiscyllium ocellatum (assembly GCF_020745735.1). NCBI lineage: Eukaryota > Metazoa > Chordata > Chondrichthyes > Orectolobiformes > Hemiscylliidae > Hemiscyllium > Hemiscyllium ocellatum. Next base: position 61,041 of record NW_026867708.1, on the reverse strand, counting down.
CTGCTGGTCACTAAAATGTGTCTGACGGTGAGAACATTGAGCAGCAGAATCAGGAGAAATGGGACACACGGGGTTAGAATGTGGTGGAGGGACTCGATTGTGACCCAGACACTGGAGGATCGAACAGCGTCTGTTACATCACAAAACCAGGGGTAGTTCATCAGCCAATACCGAGCCGTGAGCATAAAATACCAGAAATGTTCTTTAAACAGCTCAGCACAGTCACTGCTCCCAGAACCACAGCCGCCGTTTTCTCACTGCAATATTTACTTTTCAGCTTCTGCCAACAAATGGCCACAAACCGATCAAAGGTGAAAGTGACGGTGAACCAGACAGAGCAGTCAGTGGCTGCATAAAGCAGGACGGCGTGGATATTACACACGGGGACGGAGTCCCTCAGGAAATAAAATTGTTCCGGATAAACAATGGGAATGTGTCTCAGGATCAGGTCGAGGATAATGACCAGGAGATCCGCCGCTGCCATGGACCCCAGGTAACGCCTGACACATGGAGACAATCCACAATCTTTATAAAGCAGGACGTAGATGGTCACTACGTTAACTGTGAGGAAGGAAAACAAACCCATTATCCATCAGCCTGGAGGCAAAGGGACCCGTTTGATCGGGGACCCAGTGAGATTTTCAAATGTGTCCCTGTATTCAGGGATTTATTAAAATAATTGGAGCTGGAATAACAAATGGGAAGGTCGGAATTGCTGACAAAAATGTGACATAAACCACAAGAAACCCTCCCTCCCCAAACACACAGAGACACATCCATAAGGACAGATGGTTTCTAGAACATTCCCACACACTCGATCACTCGAGAGCAGACACAGGTCACTCCTTCCCAGTTCCAAATATGGAGGGTGGGAACGTTGCTGTCCTGAAGGATTCTCTCCCAGTTTCCTGAAGACAAACGGAGTTTGGGAATTTCTGTATTTTGGTTTAAATTGCGGTTGATCCTGTGTCGTGAAGAAATGTAAACGCAGGGAAAACGTATTCACCCATTTAACTGCCTGAGGGGCCTTCGGAACAGCATTTCCTTCTCCCTGGAACGGGATCTCTTCCCTCGGGATCTTATCGTTTGTTCAATTCACTGACGTCCGGCCGTTCACAAACAAACAACGTCAGGGACAGAACGTTCCGGGGAATGTCAGTTATAGAATATCAGGGGCAGTACGTTCCGGGGAATGTCAGTTATAGAATGTCAGGGACAGAACGTTCCGGGGAATGTCAGTTATAGAATGTCAGGGACAGAACGTTCCGGGGAATGTCAGTTATAGAATGTCAGGGACAGAACGTTCCGGGGAACTCCGCGACCTGTCCATCACCTTTCTCCCCGACCCAGCCCACAACATGATGTACTGTGCACAGGCTACAGATCTGTCCAGCACGGGGAGCTGCAGTGACCACATAACTGCTTTAGCTATAAACCTCAACCGTACAGTCTGACCAGCACAGCGACCTGTGCAGTGATCACCCCAGTGCATTGATCTGTAACCCAGGAGCAATTACCCTCCCAGCATGTAGCACTATGTACACCACCCCAGTGCATTGATCTGTAACCCAGGAGCAGTTACCCTCCCAGCATGTAGGACTGTGTACCCCACCCCAGTACATTGCTCAGTAACACTGTGTTAGATCCCTGCCCAGTGTGGGGAAACTTGCAGCCCATGCTGGAAGTGACAGGGCGTACAGCTCCCACCCATTTACAGCTCCATATCTATATTGTGCAATGACAAGGGGGTGATGTGGGCGTGAACATCATTGCCAGAGAGAGATGGCAGGGGAATCAGTTTAAATATCACCACATGGGAGGGGTTTGGGGTATAGACACAGAGGGGGAGACTAAGAGACAGTGTCATGGACGGATGTGTTCCCAGGTTTCTGAATGCTGAAACGTAGACACTTCGAAAGCATCCTGTAACATGAGCCAGTCTTCCCAGGAAAAATGGGAAAAAGGAGGTTGGTGTGAGGTGAAATGATGGAGAGTTTTGGATGAACATTTGTTCTACAGCTTTGTAAATGGGAGTAGTTTCAACAGAATCTATGACTCACTGAACTGATTCTAACAATAATTTGCCTCAGCGCCATTTTCATTGAGTGTGACAGAGAGATTATCTGTCCGAGGCCAAGCTAGGTTCCTGGTGCTATCTTATCAAACTTAAACTCATTGACTATCCACACCACCCCCCCCACCCCCACATGGTGTCCCTCTCATTCAGTACCAGCCCGGTTCTCCCACCCATCATGGATGGAGGGACTCACAGTCGCCCGGGTGCCCCTGGATATTCCGTGACCCCTGGCACTGGTGCCATCTTTGAAAGGCCAATGGGCACACGGCTGACCTTTCTCAGCTTGGAGCTGCCCTGTAAAGTTTACCCCGAGCATGGCAGATAAGGGGCAATTACACCACGGTTTGTCGACAGGGGCACAGAGGTACTGGTGGATGGGCTAGTACAGAGGGGGACCATTCTCTTCCCAGATGGAGCCACACCAGCAGACCCACTGAGCATGGTCTGAGCTCCCCACCCAGCTCAGTGCAGTATCTGCGGTCTGAAGAAATGCCCAGCAATACAGGACAAGCATCAATAACCTTCCCCGCTCTGTCAGGATAAGGGTCACTGTATTCTCTCTGCTCCCTCACATTCACTGTATATCTGTTATAGCACATACCGCCGAACAAAGCTCCTGCTCATATACACGCAGCGCTCTCTGTTCCTGCAGCCCCTTTATAACGGCACAGCCTGTTTTAAACTGTCTTTCTTTATCTTTCATACCAAAATGCATCACCTCACACTGCTCTGCATTGATCCCCGTCTACCAGCGTGTCACTGTCCTGTTAGAGTTCCACACTGTCCTGAATAGACTTTACAATTCTTGCAGGTTTGGTACCATTTACAAACATTAAGATTGTCATAGTGTCACAGTGCCCATGAAACAACTGAGATCCTGCCCCACACACAGGAGTGTGAGCAAGTGAAATACTGATAATATTCCCTCGGACAGAGTCGAATAATGACATACTGTCAATGGAGCAACAAAAATCCTGACATATATGAGACAGAGTAGATGAAATATTGACAAACCACAGAGGAAGAGAAATCCAGATAGGTTCCACTTATCTATATTCACCAGGGTATAATGGGATGAAGTTGAAAGTGTGTACTGTACCTTTAAGAGAGAGTGAATGCTGCTCTGAACTGTGAGCTTACAAGTCCCTGTGATATGAGAGGATGGCAGACCCAGAAACAGTATATTGCTGTAGAGCTGGAGTCGGGTTATAAGCAGTTAAGAGATAGAGGGTCTTTCAGTTCACTTTCAGTGTTAAAAAAATACATTGTTGTTTTTATTTAAACTGTGGAATTTGGGATTTCTCTGTCACTCATATTTTAACAGTTTACGAGGCGAACTGAGCATTTATTTATGTTTAGTTTAAATTACCAGATGAGATCTATGCCGTGTCCTAACAATTGCTGTGTGTGTATCTGTGTTTCTCTGTGTGGGGCAGGTCTGGCTGTGTCTGTGGTGCTGAAAGTGATGCAATGTCACCTTCTGCTGGCCTACACACGCCACTGCAAAGGCATTGGCAGAGGGTGAAAACAAACAGGGATTCATTCAGAGAGGGGGAGGGAGAGGGCAGCTGCTCACAGCACCATCCAAACTGATGTCTTATCCGTGTACTGATCTAAATGTCCTTTAAACATTATTACTGTCCCTGTTTTCACCACTTGCTCTGCAAGTTCATTCCACACACAAGCCAGCTTCTGTCTAAAATAATTACCTCTCCTGACTTTTGTAAATCTTTTTTCCTCGCACCTTAAAATATCCCTCAGTTTTGAATCCCCAACTCTAAGGAAAACACATCAGCCCTTCAGCTTATCTGTACCCCTCATCATTTTATAAACCTCTGCAAAGTTACCCCTCCTTCTCATACTCTCCAGTGAAAATCCAATATCTCACATTAATCCAAACTAAACTCCATCTGCCACGCCTCGGCCAGTGAGTGATATTACCACCTCCTCACCTTCGCCGTTTAATTTTAAAATGCCCAACCCTCTCCAGTAGGCCTGCACACTCCGGCCTTGATTTTCAAAAAGACCCTGAGCTTGGTTTGCCTTGTGTGGTTAGGGGGAGGAGGGACGGATTGCAGAGACAGTCAGTGGGGAGGAGAGGCTGGTCAGTAATCAGCGGCCTGGTATCATTTCATGGTTTTAGGCAGAGGGTAGACACACGTGAGAGTTGGGTTATACTGATCGGTGCTTTGGTACCAGAAATTATGGTCTTTCTCCGAGTCTGGTGTTCAGTAATAAACATCTATTTGAGACCTTTCATTGGGCAGAGTATGTCTGCAGGATTCCTTTCCCTAATATTGCAGACTACAGATAATTGCGATTAAAGATGTTCATAGTTAATTTCGATCTTGCACTTGTTTAACAAAACAAAATGTTTTGTATAGTTCAGTAATGGTAACCTGATTATAATAAATCCACACCGAGCTGAATACTGCCCCTTAAAATGTGACCCAAAATCTGGGTATAGTAGTGTAGTGGGTAGTGTCCCTGTCTCTGAGTCATGGCTCTGGGTTTGATTCCAATTCCTGAAATTGTTTGGTAGTGTTCCTAGCTCTGGACCAGAAGGTGTGGATTCATGTCCTGCCTGTTGCAGAGGTATGTCTCAGCATGTCAGGACAGGCTGATGGACAAACACACAGGTGAATAATGTTACAGCTTTATGGGTATTGCCGAGTGGTGCTCGTGTCCCTACCTCTGGGCACAAAGGTCTAGGCGTAAAGCCCACAGAAGCGTCTCCTAATATATCTGAACAAACTGATTAAACTGGGTTTAGAGTTGTGACTTGATGGAGAAAGAACAGGTGTGGGTGTTGAATTTCAGCATTTCGACCCGGGATTATTGAAAGTACAGCCATTCGTGTTGTTTGAAGTCACATTTCGCAGCAGGAAAGGTTTATAAAATCAGAACGGTCATGGATAGGGTTTGTAGTCAAGGTTTTTCCCCAGGTTAGGGGTGTCCAAAACTAGAGGACATTGGTGGAAAGTGAGAGGGGAAAGGTTTTGAAGAGGCCTAAGGGGCACCTTTTCACACAGTGGGTGATGTGTGTATGGAATGAGCTGCCAGAGGAAGTGGTGGAGGCTGGTAAAACTACATCATGTAAAAGGCATCTGGATGCTGACAGACCTGCCGAGCTTTTCCAGCAATTTCTGTATTTGTTAAAACAAAACATTCATTTGAACACTGGTATCTGTGTTAGCTATCTGGATACAGAATTGGTTGGCCAGCAGAAGACAGCGAGTGGTAGTGGAAGGAAAATATTCTGCCTGGAAGTCAGTGGTGAGTGGTGTTCCACAGGGCTCTGACCTTGGGCCTCTACAGTTTGTAATGTTTTTTAATGACTTGGATGAGGGGGATTGAAGAATGAGTCAGCAAGTTTGCAGATGACACGAAGGTTGGAGGTGTCGTTGACAGTATAGAGGGCTGTTGTAGTCTGCAGCGGGACATTGACAGGATGCAGAGATGGGCTGAGAGGTGGCAGATGGAGTTCAACCTGGATAAATGCGAGGTGATGCATTTTCGAAGGTTGAATTTGAAAGCTGAGTACAGGATTAAGGATAGGATTCTTGGCAGTGTGAAGGAACAGAGATCTTGGTGTGCAGGTACATAGATCCCTTAAAATGGCTACCCAAGTGGACAGGATTGTCAAGAAAGCATATGATGTTTGGGCTTTCATTAACAGCGGGATTCAGTTTAAGAGTCGTGACATCTTGTTGCAACTCTATAAAACTTTGGTTCGAACGCACTTGGAATACTGCGGCGAGTTCTGGTCACCCTATTATAGGAAAGATGTGGATGCTTTGGAGAGGGTTCAGAGGAGGTTTACCAGGATGCTGCCTGGTTTGGAGGGCTTATCTTATGAGGAGAGGTTGACTGAGCTCGGACTTTTTTCATTGGAGAAAAGGAGGAGGAGAGGGGACCTAATTGAGGTATTCAAGATTATAAGAGACATAGATAGAGTTGATAGCCATAGACTATTTCCCAGGGCAGAAATGGCTAACACCAGGGGTCATAGTTTTAAACTGGTTGGAGGAAAGTATAGAGGGGATGTCAGAGGCGGGTTCTTTACACAGAGAGTTGTGAGAGCATGGAATGCGTTGCCAGCAGCAGTTGTGGAAGCAAGGTCATTGGGCACATTTAAGAGTCTACTGGATATTCATATGGTCACAGAAATTTAAGGGTGCATACATGAGGATCAATGGTCGGCACAACATGGTGGGCTGAAGGGCCTGTTTTGTGCTGGCCTGTTCTATATTCCATGTTCTATGTATTCTGAATACATTAAACATTTTATTTTTTAATGACGCAGGGACATATAAACATATCTTCAAATCGACCGAGACCATTTTCTGCTCAGGGTATGGATCTGTGTATGACAGCAGCAATGATGCACCGACATGGAACAGGGAATGTGATGGAGACATTGTTTGGACAATGTACAAGGAGACCTCACATGGTCCAGTTTGGGAGAGAATTATTGTGTGATTCAACTCAGAGAGGGAGAAAATGTCATCTGCCCGAGAAGAAATGGCCCATTGCACTCTCTCTCCTTCATTATTCTCCATCACAGTAACGTGTACGAGCTAAAACAAAACTCTACTGTTATTGTTACCATTCTTATTTTTATAGAATCCCAACAGTATGGAAACAAACCCTTCGGCCCAACAAGTCCATACCAACCTTCCAAAGTGTAACCTTCCCATGGCCTTACAGTTACCACTGACTCGTGCACCTAAAGTAGAAATCGCTGAACACTATGGAATATTTGACCAATCCACTTGAATTATACAGCTTTGGGCTGTGGGAGGAAACGGGAGCACCCATCAGAAGCTCACGCAGACAAGGGAAGAAGATGCAAACTCCACGCAGATAGTCTGCCCGAGGCTGGAATTGAACTCATGTCCCTGATGCTGTGATGGAACAGTGCGAACTACTGTGCCACTGTGCTAACGTGGAACCTCCCGCCAGTCTAATGCAAAGGGAATGCAGCCAAACCCAACTCTCCCAGGATAAAATCCCATTGCTAGCAGCTGTGTGAGTAGAATATCTTCAGAAGCAGAGTAACATTTTGGACAATCTCTCAATTTTTTCCTTTTGTCATTAGTTACACTAATATTTTGACAAGGTTCTTTCAACGTGAAATTGCAGAGATTTTGTTTATTTTGTTTATTTCAAGGGTGGCACGGTCACACAATGGTTAGCACTGCTGCCTCACAGTGCCAGAGGCCCGGGTTCAATTCTCTGCCTCAGATGACTGTCTGTGTGGAGTTTGCACATTCTCCCCGTGTCTGTGTGAGTTTCCTCCGGGTGCTCCGGTTCCTCCCACAATCCAAAAATGTGCAGTTTAGGTGAATTGACCATGCTAAATTGCCCGTAGTGTTACGTGCCGGGTAAGTGTAGAGGAATGGGTCTGGGTGGGTTGCGCTTCGGCGGGTCGGTGTGGACTTGTTGAGCTGAAGGGCCTGTTTTCACACTGTAAGTAATCTAATCTAATCTACTTTGTGTGTGTGTCAGTGTTTTTAGAAAGGGAAATATCGATTCTTTATTTGCAATGTGCAAACAGTTTGCCATTCATCTTTCCATCATAGTTGGAGTAACATTGCTCTGGATCATAAACGTGCTATTTGAGCAGATTAAAGAAACTAGCCTGACTTGTTCCTAAAACTGACACTGACCCAGTCTGAGACTGATATCTTCGGCCATATCACCTATCTGATTACATTTAACATTTGTTGAGAGCAGTCGAGGAGTGCGACTAGAAAAGGGACCAGTGAGCCTGATGTCGGTGGTGGGTGAGCTGTTGGAGGGGATTCTGAGGGATAGTATTTAAATACATTTGGGAAGGTAAGGGCTGATCGGGGTAGACAACGTGGTTTTCTGCATGGGAAATCATGTCTCATTAATTTGGTTGAGTTTTATGAAGAGGTGACAAAAACGATTGATGAAGGCAGTTTGGTTGACATTGTCTATATGGACCTCAGCAAGGTGTTCATAACATTCCGATTGGTAGACAGATGAGTAAGGCTCGGTCACATGGGATACAGAGGAAGCTCATCACAATTGGCTTGAAGGAAGAGGGGTATTTTTCAGACTGCAGGCTTGTGAGCAGCAGTGTGCCGTAAGAATCAGTACTGAGTTCACTGCATTTCATCATTTATGTCAAGGATTTAGATGTGAACATTGGGGCCATAGTTAGTAAGGTTACAGATGACATCAGAAAGGTGGTGTAGTAGATTATCTGAGAGTACAACGATACCACAAATAGATGGGACAAAGGGGCAAGGACTGACAGATGAAGTTTAATTTAGATAAATATGAGGTTACGCATTTTGGGAAGGCTAATCAGGGCAGAAATTATACACTTAATGGTAAGGGCCTGGTGAGTGTTGAGAAACAATTGGACATAGGGCTGCAGGTGCATTGTTCCTTGAAAGTGGAGTCGAATGCAGACAGTGCGGTACAGAACACATTTTACACATTTGCCTTAATCAGTCAGAGCATTGAGTATAGGAGTTGTGGTGGAATGTTGTATCTGTACAGGATGTTGGTGAGGCCACTTTAAGAATACTCCATACAATTGGGTTGTCTGCAGAAAAGATTTACGCATATGTCCCAGGACTGGAGGTTTGAGCTTCAGGGAGAGGTTGATTAGTTTGAGGTGTTTCCCCCTGGAGTGTTATTCTGAACAGCCATGTTCTGCTCCCCAGGGTAGGGGAGCCCAGAACAGGAGAGCATAGGTTAAAGGGCAGAGGACGAATGATTTAGAAGGGACCTGAAGTTAAGTGTTTCACACAGAGAGTGGTGTGTGTACATAAAATGCTGTCAGAGGAAGTGCTGTAGGCGGTTGCAATCACACATTTAAAAAATATCTGAAAGAGGAGGGATATTGGCCAAATGCTGGCAAATGGGACTGGATCAGATTTGATATCAGATCGGAGTGAACAGATTGGACTAACGTGTCTGTTTCCATTCTGCATGATTCTCTGATTCTATAAGAGGGATGACGAAAAATTCTGAAAGTACCTTTCAAATCCGAATCCTCTTCACTATATCATGCCTCAATGCTCACATTGATTGAAAGTTGCGTTAGTGAAATATTTGACGGAGAACTGAGTCATGGATAATGGGACGCAGACAGGAAAGTGGGGCTGAGACCACAACCTGATCAGCCACAATCTTAGTGCCAGTTGGAGAAGGCTCGAAGTGTCTAATGACTCACTCCTGTCCCTCAATCCCGTTTTCCTGTGTTCCATTCACACCATTAAACCTTTTAGGCAGGAGCATTTAGCAGCCCCTTACTTCTATAACCTGGTGCACAGAAACAGAGGAGATCAATCGGCCCTTCAAGACTGTCCCATATGCTTTGAGGTGATTTGAGAAATGTGATTTGTAAAACCCAAGCTGGGTATGAAAGAGGCCCCTCATCTCTCTTTGCAGAGCTGCCCCTCTCTGAAACTTGTGCTCCATTTGTTGGTCATGGTGTAGACCCAAATGCACTGTGAATACAGCCCCCATACCTCACCCAGCGATGGCTCACAAAATCCTCTCGTCTCACTGACGGCAACATTAAATAACAGAACATTCATGCAAATATCACCAACTAACTTTCCAATAACAGAATGTGAGAACATCAGACACAGGGGCAGGTCGTTCACTCCCCAAGCCTGCCTTGCCCTTCACTAAGATTGTGGCTGATCTGCTCTTGGTCTCAAATCCTCTTTCATACCCAATTCCTCATCGCCCTCAACTCTCTGACAGGTCAATATCCATCTACCCCCTCTTCAAATACTTTCAGTCATCTAGCTCCCCGAACACTCTTGAGAAGTGAAATCCTGACATTCAATTCCACCTGTTTGAAGAAAACCCTTGCTGCTCCTATACCATGGCTTATTGATATGACCAAAAGAGGTTGACACAAGGGGTCAGGTAAAAATGACTGGCCCTGATATCAAGGCTTCTGTTGACTTCTGTTGACATCAAGGAGCTTAACAAATCTGAACTTAATGGGCATCGGAGAAAACTCTCCAGTGTTTGGTATCAAACATGGCACAAAGGAAGATGGTCGTCATCTCAGTCCTGGGTCACCTCTGTGGGAGATCTTCAGGGTAGCTTCCTCTTCACAAACATCTTCAGCTGCTTCATCAATATCTCCCCGCCCCCACCCTACTCACCATAAGATCCGAATTTGGGATGGTCACTGAGGATTCCACAATGTTCAGAATAATTTGACGCCCCTGTCAGGTTCTGAACTGGATTGTGTCCATGTGCAGCAAGACATGGACTCCATTGAGGCTTGTGCTTTTAAAGAGTCAGTAACATTCATATAAAGGACTGTCTGACACTGCACATTGCCACAGTAAAATAAGAGATCATTCCACACCTCACACTGGTTTCACAGGAATATGAGGAAGTCGTTCAGCCCATTGACACTATTGGAGAAGCACAGGGACAGCCCATTCAGTGCCTCCAACATATTACTCAGGGAGAGAAGGATTCTAGTGTGATGGACCGCACCAGAGCCCCTCGATAATATTTGAAGGCGGTAGCTGAGACTCTAATGTTTTCTTCTTTTAAAGAAAATGTAAAGCGTCTGTTCCAGATGCAATGTGATTGGTCAAACAACACGGTGTGAAGCATAACATCATTTACTTAAACATGATAGATTAAATAAAACCAAAGAAAGAGGAATTTAGAATAACGTAATTATATTGGACAAGTTAACAGAATAATAGATCTAGGAACTAATACTAATGACTTGTTCCAATACTGAAAAATCACATGAACACAGCCCTTGGCAAAAAGGAATATTCAGACGCTGAATGACACAAATATTTCTCCAATACAGGATTTAAAAACAGCACTAAGAGAAAATCCATAGAGAGTAGCTGCCAGGAGACATTCACTAAAGCTTTAAACTCGGTGGAGACCCCAATAATTTCTGATGTTACTGAGAAACCAAAACACAGAAATCCTAATCTGTGAGAGATGACCATACCCATTCCATCTGCATTAAAATAAACCTAAGGCCTCACTAGTTGTTTACTCAAGTGGTCCTAACTAGCCAGCTTGGTAACAGTCATTCAATCTCTCTCGTAAAAGAAACCAGAACAAAATTACCTCTGAAAGCTACAGCATCATCACACTAGTCAGCACATCGAGCTGTCATACAGGAACCAGGGGTAACCCAATCAGGCCCTTGGCCCTGTCCAATCGGGCAGGGAAGAAGCCAGTCAGTCCCATGAGTGACTTACACAGGAACAGTAGGAGGTCATTCCCACCTCAATGCACTTGCACAGGGGCAGAATGAGGTAATTGATGCTGATTCCTGATGAATGTCTTATGCTCGAAACGTCGATTCTCCTGCTGTGCTTTTCCAGCAATCCACTGTCTACTCTGATCCCCAGCATCAACAGTCCTCGCTGTCTCCTAACTGATTCTCTAACATGATGAACAAGTGGAGCAGAGGCTGCACAGACAGACTGCTCCACGTTGCTCCTCTTAGCTCCGTCTGTCATGAAACACACATGGGACTTTAACGTGGGTTTCTAGCGGTGAGGAGGGAAGCCATATGTCTTGTGTGAAATCTCAAGAAGGCACCTTCCATCTCCGAGAAGCCAGCCTGGTGCTGTGTAGAGCAGGAGCTGGTGGGAATGGCTACCTGTTTCAGATGGAAGGTATTGTGGCTGCTGTTGGGGATTGTGAGTAACCTGACGTTCAGTACGGGTTCACACGCCGACAGCCCAATAACGTGGGGAGAGTTAATTCAGGCATATAAACTATTAGGAAGGCTACGTTAGACTGATGGATGGACTCTCTAAGTTCAAATAATGCTGATCGTGTTCATGTTGATCTTGTCTAGTTCACATCCTGTTCAGTGTAACCTGTATGCCTTACTCTGTCCAAGTCTATTTCCACCCTATGATCTGTCTGGCCATGTTTACTATAATCTGCCTCCACTGCTCATAAATAATGTGTTTCCCTGTACTGAGGTACAGATGGCAATAAATCAAACCAACCAATCCTTGGTAAAGTATTGGTACAGATGCGTGAGGTCTTGCATTTTGGAAACTCAACTCAAGGTAGGAGTTGCTCGGCTTGCCTTAAGGGGTGTAGAGGGCAGAGAGACCTCGGTATGCAGGTGCACGGTTCTCTGAGAGTGGAGTCACATGTAGACAGGGCAGTGAAGAAGGTATTTGGCACACTGACCTTCATCAGGCCGGACATTGAGTATGGAAGTTGGGAATTTATGTTGCAGTTCTACAGGAGTATTGTGTTCAGGTTTTGTCACTTTGTTATAGGGAGCACGTGTCTATCTCCTAAGGAAGTCATCACGGTACCTTGCTGTGGCAACCGACAGGGTACCCTTCGTTGTTCAGTACGTCCCAGGAGCTGAACAACTATGCCATGTTCTTCGTGACCTGCAACACATTATCAACGAGGATGAGCACCTCGCCAAGACCTTCCCCACACCACCACTGCTTGCCTTTAAACAACCGTCAAACCTCAAACAGATCATATGTTCATAGCAAGCTGCCCAGCTTTCAGGACAGCTCCATACAACCCTGTCACAGTAGGCGCTGCAAGACGTGTCAGAATGTGGACATGGGTATTACCATTACATGTGAGGACGCCTCCCACCATGTATGTGGCAGGTACTCATGTGACTCAGCCAACATTGTCTATCTTATACGTTGCAGGCAAGGGCGCCCAGATGCATGGTACATTGGAGAAACCGAGCAAAGGCTATGGCAACAGATGAATGGGCACCACACAACAATCAACAGACAGAAGTGTTGCCTCCCAGTTAGGGACACTTCTGCGGTACAGGACATTCGACCCCGGACCTTCGGGTGACCATCCTCCAAGGCAGACTTCAGGACAGGCAACAGCGAAAAGTGGCCAAGCAGGGGCTGATAGCTAAGTTCAGTACCCATTGGGAGGGCCTCAACTGGGCCCTTGGGTTCATGTAATACTATAGGTGACCACCATTGCACTATATACACACAGAGACAGACAGGCACACACACACACACACACAGAGTCACTCCTATACACACACATACACACACGGACACACATATACACAGACACGCACACAGACACTCGTGCACACCCTTACAGACACACACACTCCCATACTCACACATGCATCCTCTCAGAGACTTAGACCACTCTGCACTCATGCAGGCACATGTACCCTCTCTCTCACAGACACTCGCAAACCCCCACCCCAGACACATACACACTACCACACTCACACATGCACCCCCTCACTGAATTAAGACACTCTGCAATCACTACACACACATATACAGTCCCTCTCACACTTACAACCCCCAAACCAGACAGACATACCCACAGACAGACACAAAGACCCACATGCGTACATACATTTTGTGGGGTGAATTTGTACTTGCAGAGTTACATTGTACTTTGCTGAAAAACTGCATGAATACAGTTAAACCCTATTATCTGACTTTTTAGGTCAGAATCGATCTACACATCATGGCATAGACAGTGAACACGGGGCGCTAACACCTTCGACATATTGTGTAACTAACCCAATTGTTTCAGTTAACCTGAGAATGCAACTTTTCAAAAACGGTTTTTTGATTTACACACGGAAGAAGCTAAACTATCATGTTATTTGAACAGATGAAAGACTCAACAGACAATCAAGGTAATTTTCAATGTGTTGTTTCAGTTACATCATACTGTAATTTTTTGCTATAAATTCTGTGCCTTACAATTTTGTCCTCCACAATCACCTGAAGAAGGTGCAGCGCTCCGAAAGCTAGTGTGCTTCCAATTAAACCTGTTGGACTATAACCTGGTGTTGTGTGATTTTTAACTTTGGACACCCCAGTCCAACACTGGCATCTCCAAATCATGATTACTGTGAAGTGGAATTGTATTAATCGTTCTCCAGTACTCTGGAACCCCCTCCCCCTCCTCCCCCATGGTCATATTCTGATTAAAATTAATGTTAGGGATCATCTCGCCACGATATTCATGCTCTTTGCAAGCATTATTGTGAGATTTTCTCTAGAGTTATGCATGTAGAATAGAAAAGGACAATGATTTTAAACAATGTTGTGTATTACCCTAGATAGCTGAGACTGCTCTAAACTGGATGGGAACCTTTCAGCAGCCTGATAATGTTTTTGCTGCCTCTGTACAGGATCTTAGTTAGGTCACATTGGAGGAGAGTGTAAAGAATTTTTCTACTCAATGAAGAAAGTGTATTGTTATGTTGGAAGGAGCTCAGAGATAGTTCCCTCAAATGATTCCTGCAAAGAAAGTGTCTTAGGATGGAGAGATAGCAGGAAAGTGGAACAGAGGCCGCGATAACATCAGGCATGATTGTATTCAATGGCGGAGCTGGTTCGAGGGGTTGGATTCCTGACTGATGCTCCTCGTCCACACTCAGCCTTTCGACCATGTTACACAATATAGAGGGAGGACTGTCTATCAAACAGGAAGCAGGCACTCCGGATAAATCAGTCTTAATCAGGTTGTCAGAACGTCACCAGTGGAGTCACACAGTGACCAGTGCGGGGACCTCAACTATTTACAATCTACATCAATGATCAGGAGGTTCGAACAGATATCCAGATACTGAGTTTGGTGATGTCGCTTGGATAAGCAAGAGATGAAATTATCAAGAGAGGGTGGTGTGTCTGCAAATAGATACAGAAAGTTCAAGGCAATGGATAATAATTTGGAAGGAGCAATACAACATAATATAACCTGTAATTTCATTTACTGGCTTAATGGAAAGCAGTATGTTACTGAAATGGAGAGGGATTACAGGGTTTAATGATACTGTGTACTGGGGGTTCACTCAGACCCGTTCAGACATGGGAGATTTGCTCCATCCCTGATTATCTGCTCCTTGACAATCCGAGTGACCCCATTGCTCTCTGTTCACATAGAATATTTTGATGTGGTTGGTTGGTGGTGGGATGGTGTTTTGAAACGTGTATCAAGGGGACGGCCTTTATCCAAGATACAATTATTCCTTTCTACAAGGAGACCCGTAGACGATGGGAATGGCTGCCTGCTTCTGAATGAAGGAACTATGTCTGCTTTCAGGGCAGGGGTATTCACCAACATAATGTATTGTGCATGGGCACACTGGAACATTAATCGAGTGAGAGCTCCTTCAGTTCCTCTACCTCTCCCCATTTATTGGCTACTCTACAGATACCATGTTCAACTTCAGGAATCCCACTACACTGGGAAAATAAGGATACACCTGGCAGTTTCCCGCTGAGGGAGAAGCAATGTAATGATCTCATCCACCATATACATCCTCCATCACCGAATGGTGACATTGATGTTGAGATACTGGGAGATGATGGAGCTGTCACCGACTCCGGCCTGGAAAGTTTCGGATCACAGAAGCTGAATGAAACTGTGACCCTAATAGCCACCGGCAGCACCGTCTTCCCCCTGGTGTGAAGCTGCAGGTCGTGTTGAAGAAGGTGACACCGCTCTGTGACCAGCTCCTTGTTCAGTCCAGATCCCCTCAACACTCTACTCCTGGGTTAAGTGTAGCTTGGAAAGCTGTTCCTGGAAAACCCGGGGTGGATACAGCAGATCTCTTTCCCTACGCACACTCACTCCATGGTTTCAGAGCTTCCCCTGTCTGCAGCCTCTGTTCCATTTGGCGTTCATGTTACACACCCAGATGCTGTTACCATAGTCCCCATGCTCCATCCAAAGTTGGGTCACCAAATCCTCTGGTCTCACTGAATGTCTGAGGCAGCTCACAGCACAAGCCCCAGCAAACAATCCCCAGCCACTCCACTAACGTTTCAGCAGCAGCAGTCAGTCAGAAACCCCTCGGCTACAAATATTGTGGATCAGACCAGATACCCGCAAAATATTTTTAGAAGCTGCTTAGATCCAAACCTTTCCTTATTTTGAATATAGATGTGAAGTGTGCATTCCAGATATGTTGTGACTGGTCAAACCACGTGACATTAAGCCAAATATAATCTATTCAAATGCTTCAGTTAAAATACAATCAAAGAAAAGAAAATTTTGGGATAGCTTATATGTTGGAACAGTTACACAAACAATAGATACCGTACATTCTTGGTATACACTGTTTGGCACAAAGATCAATTCAAATACAGATTTTTACATGCAGTTTTTTGATGCAGGAGAAATCAACATCGACAACCATCTCAGAGAGAAAGGCAGCTAGGGATCATGTATGGAAACTTCTAACCCTGCTGGGATCTCACACAGCTTCTGAATGTTGCAGCTAAAAACAAAACGAGAAACCCTGGTCTGGGAGAGCTGGCCCCTGCCCTTCCATTGTTACCACCGTTTTAATAAAACCTAAAGGCCTCCTCAGTTATTTACTTAAACTGTTTTCAGACAGCAGTTCCGCACCTCTGCCTTTGAAATCTCTCTTTAAAAAAAGCTAGAGAAAATAACCTTTTTATAGTGATAGTATCCTCACAACTCCACCTTTAATAAAATGATCTTTCAATATACAAAGATGGATACATTTTAGACCTCCTAATCTTCCTCTATTAGTAGCAGATAGAAAGGATAATGAAAAAGGTGTTTGGTATGCTTTCCCTTATTGGTCATAGTTTTGAGTACAGGAGTTGGGATGTCATTTTGCGGCTGGACAGGACATTGGTTAGGCCACTGTTGGAATATTGCATGCAATTCTGGTCTCCTTCCTATCGAAAAGATGTTGTGAAACTTGAAAAGGTTTAGAAACGATTTACAAGAATGTTGTCAGGACTAGAGGATTTGAGCTATAGGGAGAGGCTGAAAAGGCTGGAGCTAATATCCCTGGAGAGTCGGAGGCTGAGGGGTGACCTTATAAATGTTCACTAAATTATGAGAGGCATGGATAGGATAAATAGGCAAAGTCTTTCCCTGGGGATGGGAGTCCAGAACTAGAGGGCATAGGTTTAGGGTGAGAGGGGAAAGATATCAAAGAGTCCTAAGGGGCAACCCTTTTCATGCAGAGGGTGATACGTGTATGAAATGGGCTGCCAGAGGATTTGGTGGAGGCTGATACAATTTAAGATGCATTTGGATGGGTATATGAATAGGAAGGGTTTGGAGAGATATGGGCCGGGTGCTGGCAGGTGGGACGAGATTGGGTTGGGACATCTGGGGGCATGGACAGGTTGGAGTGAAGTGTCTGCTTCCATGCTGTTCATGTCTATGACTCTGTGATTCCATGACTGCAATATTGACTTTGAGCATATAAATGTTCACAACGAGATTTGATTTCAATCATTTTACTCCGGTCACAAAATGCCTTTGTCTTTCATCATCCACGTCTCCAGAATGTGCCAAAAGTTAGTTTTCTCGCCCTGTCACCTGTATAATTTCAAATTGAATGGCAGCAATAATAAGCTCACTCGAAACAGACTGGTATTTTTTCACCTGAACGTCTCCAAAAGTTTTAAGGGGCCACGATCAGTGAAAAAGATTTGTCTCATGTATGTTATTCGCAATTTAAATGCTAAAATGTTGGAAGGCCAACACCAAGCTCAAGGCTTCCTTACCCATTGTCGAATAAATCTGTTGATGTTTGCCCTGGACACTCCACCCACACATTACATAATGGAGCACTCCTCATCTCTCCAATAGTCCCTCTGAATGACCTAACTCCTCATGTCTCAGCATAAAAGAATTACATACTTCTGTACCTCTTAATGCTGTGACCTCTTTACCTGCTACTCCTGGCCAACGCCGGTAAACCTTACCTTCACAGGTATATGTTTTAAGAAGATCTCGCACATTCTTCACGATCTCTCACAGAAACCAAACTTTGCTTTCTGAACTCAATCGTCATCATCAGCAGTTTCAGTTTTAATCTTGCCATTGTTACTCTCTGCTCTTCCACACGAGTTCTCAGGACTGCAGGAAGTGAATTGTTGAACTTCTCCAAAATAAGAATCTCTCTAAGAGTGCCACAGCCTTTGCTCTGTTTTTAATACCCTTCCCCAGCTTTCAAAATTACTTTGTTTGATTCTTTCAAATTCAATGTACGCTTAACGAGGGAGTTTTTTTTAGATTCCAGAAACGCTGTCTGTACCTTCTGGCCCAAGCTCATATGCCCTTCAGATGGCTTTCTTCACCTCCTCATACTGGCCAGATACCTCCACTGATCGGGATGTAAATAGCTACCAGCTCTGTGTGGATCAACTAAATCCACATGTTAACTGATCACTGCATTTATTTAGCCACTTTCTCAAATAAAATTAAAAAGGCTTTCCCATCCTTCTCATCAAATTTAGACAATGCCTGGGTATATTTAAACAGAACCCCATCAGGCTTTTGACTACTAAAGGATTGCTCATCCTCACTATCCTCCTCATCCAACCTACCGTCTACCTTCATCTCCACCTTCTATGTCCACTTTCCTCTCTAATTGTTAACTTTTGAAGTTGAAAATCTCTGGTTTTCTTCTCTCTCTTTCTCTCTTTCTTCTTCATTTCCTTTTCTTTTATTTCTACTTCTCATTTTAATTTAAATGGTTTCAATTCCTTCTCATGTTCACAGCGCCTCATTTCAAATTGAATTCGAGCCATTTCCAAGGAGTGTGATGGCGGTTCCACCGAATGTCATTGCCGAGCTATAGCTGTAATTATCTCTCATTTTCTCACAGACAAACACAACCCCAACCCCACCTTGTCTGTCAATTCCTACAGCTTTGTCTTCATTACCTTTTGTAAAGCCCCAAACTTCACTTCTTCCACACCCAGAGAACTCTTAGTGACTGAAAGAATCTTTATACACAAAACACGTTTTAAACCAACCGAATTCAACATCCGGAACAACTACCATACGTGACTTTTGAACCCAATAGTCTCCATTGCATCCTCTCCAGTGTCTGCATGAGAGTATTCTGGATGCTCTGGTTTCCTCCCACAATCTAAAGATGTGCATATCAGGTGAATTGGCCATGCTAAATTGTTTGTAGTTTTCAGGGATATGTGGGTTAGATGCCTTAGTTGGGGTAAATGTGCAATAGTAGGGTAAAGGAATATTTCTGGGTAGGTCAATTCCCCGGAGGGTCAGGGTGGACTTGTTGGGTCAAATGGCCTGTTTGCACATTGTAGGGATTGTAATTCTAAACCCAATTTGGTATTATCGATTTTGAACCAGACAAGAAACCCCAGTTTGCTATAGACCAACCAGACTGCCTCAAACTATTTCAAGAAAGTCGCTTGGATGACAACAATTTCTTATTTTAAAGGCAGATGTGGAGTGGGAGTTCCAGATGTGATGCTACTAGCCAAACCACTCACCATTAATTAAAACACCATATATTTAAACACTCTAATGAAAATCCATACAAAATGAAGACGATTTTAGAATAACTTAACTATTGGAAACCTTAACCGAACAATGGATAAGAAACCTTCTACAAATGAACTGTTCCAATATGCTAACATCACCTAAACACACTCCATGGTAACAAGGAGCATTCAGGCATACAGTTCTCCAATCCAGGAGGAAACAGAATCAAGTGAAGCTTCAGAGAGAATAGCAGTTAGGGATAATTTACTAAAGCTTCCAACCCTTCTGGGACACAAGCACGTAATGACTTACAGCTATAAGGAAAAAACTAGAAAACCTGGTCTATGCGAGCTGGCCATTGTTACTACTATTTATTAAAAACCCAAAAACCCAAAAAGTTATTTACTTGAGATGTTTACATTAGGCAGTTTGGACTTTAAGATCTCGTATTAAAAAAAATAACCTTTTTTTAAAAAAAGTGACTGCATTGTCAGACAATTTAGATGCCTGGTCCTTTACTCAATAGCCTTCCCCGTGTTACTGATCGCAAGGTCACCTGAGTTGGCAAACACAGGTACACTCCAAGTTACAAGGATGTGTCGCATAACTTCTGAAACACGCCTGTCCATGGGCCATCACATGGGACATACCGGGAAGTGAACAACAGCCTGACACACACCATTTCACTGTTTCTGAGTTACACAATGCAAGCACTCGATACAAAAAAAATAGCCAAAACCCAAGGCCAGGGAAAGATACAGAGGGACAGAGATTCACAGTAAAGACAGAAACAGACAGTTAATTAACTGGGAGGAGGTTGTGGAAATATGGGGAAAAAGACAGAGCAGTGGGACTAACTGGAGAAGTGAGATCTTCGAGAGTAAAATTACAAGAATGAGAACATTGAACAAAGGCATTGTCAGATCAGCTAAAATGGTTTGTTATATTAAATTCTGAATATGCTTCACAAAACACTACAAACAACATAAACTGGGACAAGATGACAGCCCAGCATGGAGAGCTGTGCATACCATGCTAGTGTGTTGCTCAGTAAACTGCAGTATCTGCCCAGCATGGAGAGAACATTCTAACTATACTCGCATCAGATTACTGTTTCCAATGAGAGTCCGTGTGTGCGCGCGATAGACGTGGTTGAATGAGAAACTCATTATTTGAGAAGGAACGCACATGGAGGAAACTATTTTAATTACAAACAACTGACAGGCTTTTGGATAATCGACAGAGAGAGAACGAGAGAATTTTCATGGACAGATGAGGTAACGTGTTTGAAAATGTTCAAATAAAGGCATTGCCATGAAAATAGCAATATATAACCGCATGCACATGAATGACAGATGGATGGGAGGTTGGTGTGTGTTCGAATCAGATTTGCTTCAACAGGTTTGAAGCCGGGAGCGTCAGCAGCAGATTATTAACTTCATTAAGACTGTATTTTATAATTCAAAGTTCAAACAGGAGATGGAATAAGCCTGTGAGATACATTGTGGAGTGGTGAGTATTTCAAGTTAGAAATGGTCAGGGCATGGTGTCAGGAATCAGCTCATGGTCAAAGGGACCTCCCACAGTTGTGACTTGTCTGCTTCAGCCGCAGATATTGACCAGGGAGGGGATGGAAACAGCGGAAGGAAGTGGAGTTTGTAACCAGAACAGTAGACAGTGACCTCCATGCTCTTAATATTTAAATAACAAAGGCAAAGATACAATACATTGCGGTAATTGAACACCTTCATTGATGTAGTTAGTAGTGGTCTGTGGAGTAAATATCTGGATTCAGAGTTTCAACAGGAACAATACTAGTGGCAAGAAGTGTAGACTATATGAAAGAACAGTAATACAGTCATAACTAGTTTATTGTAAGAATGGACAGTGACACTTACCAGGAACACCAACGACAGCCAGGAAGGGATAATAAAAATATTGAATAATGTGAAGAGCGTAATAGATCCGCCATGATAATGACAACCAATAAAATGCAGAAAGGTACCAAATATAATCGGATAAACTCCTGTCTATTGTTGGAATATTCCAGTCGAATGTTCCCAGATTCTGATCCATGTTTGGAACATTCCAGTCTAATGTTTTCAGATTCTGATATCTCCTCCCCCTCTCTCTGGATCTGCTGATCCCTGTCAGTGCTGTCGGTGATGGTCCCGCTCATGTTATGGGATAACACAATAAAAGGCGCCCAATTATTATTAAAAGATGGAAACCCTCCACTGGGATAATTAGACTCCATGGAGATTGGCATTAATCACACTCACTGAACAAGCAGGATCAGTTAGCCAGTTCCATATATCACTTTTCATATCACTATAAAAGGGACCATTTACCGGTTTTGGATGGAATGGATGAGGGTTGCTGAGGGATGGAACATAAATCTTTCAATTTTTATTTCTTTTTCCTTGCATACGAGATTATTAACAGAACACTGCAGGTGTCTATATGTATTCCACTCTGTTTATGAAAGGAAGCATTTATAAAATAACACATCGGCTACATTAAAAAAAAACGTCGGGTGGGTAAGTTTCTAGATGCTTTAACCTACAGAATGATACTCATTGACCAGTGTGAGGCTACGCCGGATTTTAAGTACCCTGTTTTCAAATCCTTTTATAACCTTGAGACAGAGCACTGAGACTGCTGCTCAGCAACAGGCCGAAGCAATTCTGTCCCTATGGGCCTCTTACAGAAGGATAGGAGAAGGCCATTCAGTCCATATTAGCCTGTTGCTACTTGAAAAAGTGGAATTCTGGAATATTAGCACACTTTGGCAACAAAATCATTCGAAAATAAAAGGATTTGTGGGAGGGCACCTGGAGTTCATTGTTTCTGTAACTGAGAAGGGATGGACCACCATCAGATACAGTTTACTGGCTGCTTGTAATCCAGGTGTTGATGTGTCATTTAATGTCTTGTGGCTGTTATAAAGGGACAGGAGGGTCCCATGCAGCCTCTCAATCCTGTTACAGAGGGGCAGGAAGTGTTTATTTAACATTTCAAGTCTGTTACTCATAAATATTAACTTTAAACTAGTTATGGAATAGGAAAGACCTGATATAAACTATAAAGTTCTAACTTTGAACAAGACCAATTTTGAAAGTGTGAGGTGAGCCCTGTGAAAGGCTGATTGGGATACCCTATTCACAGGTAAAGGGATGGTTGGAAAATGCAAGGCAATCAAAACTTGGTTTTCGAGAGTCCAGAGCTAACGGGTTCTTGTTAGTGAGAGGGGCAAGGCGGGTGGGTGCAGGGAATGCTGTATGGCTAGATATATTGATGCTCTGGTCAAGGTAAGGAAGGAGGCATATGTCAGGTAAACAGAGCTGGAATCAAGTGGATCCCCAGAGAATTTTAAGGGCAGTAAGTGTATAGTCAACGGGGAAATCGGGCCAGAAAAATGTGAACACAAGTTGGCTTTAGAAATAGGGTTAAAGACGTATTGAAGAAATTCTACAAATCTTTTAATGACAAAAGATTAACTAGGGAGAAAATAGGGCACCTTAAAGATCAGTAAGGCTACCTATATTTTTTTTAGATTAGATTACTTACAGTGTGGAAACAGGCCATTCGGCCCAACAAGTCCACACTGACCCGCCGAAGCGCAACCCACCCATACCCCTACATTTACCCCTTACCTAACACTACGGGCAATTTAGCATGGCCAATTCACCTGACCCCACACATCTTTGGACTGTGGGAGGAAACCGGAGCACCCGGAGGAAACCCACGCAGACACGGGGAGAATGTGCAAACTCCACACAGTCAGTCGCCTGAGTCGGGAATTGAACCCGGGTCTCAGGCGCTGTGAGGCAGCAGTGCTAACCACTGTGCCACCGTGCTGCCCATTATGTGTGGAACCACAAGAGATGGGAGGGATATGAAACGAGTATTTCTCCTCAGTATTAAATGTGGAGGGAGTTACAAGAGTGAGAGAATGAAGAATGTATCGTGATATCTTGAAAAGTGTCTATATTACAAGGAGGTGTTGGACATTTTAAAACACATAAAGGTGAACCAATCCCTGGGACCTGATCAGTTATATCCCAGACGTTTGTGGGAAGCTACGAAAGAGATTGCTCTGCATTTTGCTGATGTATTTGTATCATTGATTTCCACAGGGGAGGTGCCAAAATACTGGAGGGCTGCTAATGTAGTGTCATCATTTAAGAAAGGAAGGAAAAACCAGATAATTATAGACTGGTGACCCTGATGGCAATGATGACTAAATTGTTGGAGGGGGTTTTGAGGGAAAGGATGTACATGCATTTGAAGGGACGAGGACTGAAGAGGGCATTGTACATTGGAGATGACATCTCACTGACTCAGTGGATTTTTTGAGGAAGTGATGAAGGTGATTGATGAAGGCAGGACAGTGGATGTTGTCTTTATGGAATTCAGTAAGAAAACCAAACTGTTCTACATGGTAGACTGGTTACCAAGGTCAGACTGCCTGGGATCCAAGGAGAGCTCGCCATTTAGATCCAACATTTTCTTTAATATTGGAGACAGGGCGTGACACTGGATATTTATTTGTTGAACTTGGAGACCTGTGACCAGTGGTGTGCCACAAAGGTCAACAGTGAGTCCACTGCCTCTTGTCACTTATACAAACCATTTGCATTTGAGTATCTGAAGTATGGTCAGTAAGCTTGTAGATAATTCCAATTTTGGTGGTGTAATCGACAGTGAAAAATGATATCTCCAAACGAAGAGAAAGTTGATTAGGTGAGCCGAGGGGTGGCGGTTGGAGTTAAATTTAGATAAATGTGAGGTGTTGCATTTTGGCGAGACAAATCAGGGCAAGATATGTAGGTAGGGTTCTGTCGAAAGTTACCACTCAAAGAGAACTTCATTGAAATTATAGAATCCCTCCAGTGACGAAACAGGCTATTCGGCCCATCGTGGCCACACCGACCCTCTAAACAGTATCCTATTGGTGAAACTCCTACCCTGTCCCTCTGAGCCTTCATTTCCCATGGCTAATCCACCTCGCCCACACATCCCTGGGTACGTATGGCAATTTAGCATGGCCAATCTACACTTGCCGGTATATCTTTGTACTGTGGCAGGAAAACGTAGCAACCGGAAGAAACACACACAGACACGGGGAGAATGTGCAAACCCCACACAGGCAGTCATTCAAGGATAGAATTAAACCCAAATCGCTATGCTCTGAGGTAGCAATGCAAGCCACTGAGCTACTGTGTCACCTGGTGGTGCAGGTTGTCCGTTCCTTGAAAGTGCCGTCACAGGTAGACAGCGTAGTGAAGAAGGCACCAAGTGACCTTCCCGTTATTGGTGCGTGCTTTGAGTCTAAGCGTTTGCATGACATGTTGCCCCTGTCCAGGGCATGGGTTTGGCCACTTTTGTAATATTGCCTTTAATTCTGGTCACCCTGATATCGGAAAGATGTTGTCAAACTTGAAAGGGTGCAGAAGAGATTTAAAAGAATGTTGCAGGTGTTGGAGGGTTAGAGTTACAGGGAGAGTTTGAATAGGCTGGGAGTATTTTCAAGTGTTGAGGCTGAGAGGTGACCTTTAAGAGGTTTATAAAATCACAAAGGGCATAGATAAGGTAAACAGTCACCCCAGGATAGGCGAGTCGAAAATAACAGGACAAAGGTTTAAGGTGAGAAGGGAAAGATTTATAAAGGGAAATGAGGTACAACACTTTCAAAGAGAGACTGCTGTGTATATGGACTGAGCACCCAAAGGAGGTGGTGCAGGTAGGCACAGTTACACCATTTAAAAGGCATTTGAATGGGTCCGTGTATGGGATGGGTTTAGAGGGAGATGGGCCAAGTGCTGGCAAGGGGGACGAGATTAATTTAGGATATTTGGTCAGAATGGACAACTGGATCGTAGTGTCTTTTTCCGTGCTGTACATCACTGAGACACTGTTGCCTCTTGAGAGTCTCACACAGGAACAGGAAGAGGCTATTCAGGTTCTGAATTCTGTCAGTTAGCTTGTTTGCTTAATTACTGACAAAAATACATCAATCAGATTTTGATGGTGTTTTACAGAAACAGGAAAAAGACTTTTAGTCAAGAGAAGCTGTTAGGAATGTGAAGAGGCCATTCAGTCCCTCAATTCCATTCCACAGGAGCAGCAGGTGAGCACAGGGCGATTAGAGCCTGTTGGTCAGTAGCAAGAGGAGGACATCGATTTTCACAAGCTTGGGATCAGGAGACATCACTCAGTTGCTCAAGACTTGGAACTGGGGGCAGTCACTCAACATTTCGAGATTGGGACACAGGAACAGGAGAAAGTCATTCAATCTCTCGAGACTGGGACACAGGAACATGAGGGAGTCATTCAACCTCTCGAGACTAGGACACAGGAACAGGGGTCAGTCAATCAACAGCTCGAGACTGGGAAACAGGAACAGGAGGCAGCCATTCAAACTCTCGAGACTGGGAAACAGGAACAGGAGGCAGTCACTCAACAGCTCGAGACTGGGACACAGGAACAGGAGAAAGTCATTCAATCTCTCGAGACTGGGACACAGGAACATGAGGGAGTCATTCAAACTCTCGAGACTGGGAAACAGGAACAGGAGGCAGTCACTCAACTGCTCGAGACTGGGACACAGGAACAGGAGGGAGTCACTCAACAGCTCGAGACTGGGACACAGGACCCGGAGGGAGTCATTCAACTGCTCGAGACTGGGACACAGGAACAAGAGGCAGTCATTCAACTGCTCGAGACTGGGACACAGGAACAGGAGGCACTCACTCAAATGCTCGAGATTGGGACACAGGAACAGGAAGGTGTCATTCAACTGCTCGAGACTGGGACACAGGAACAGGAGGGAGTCACTCAACTGCTCGAGACTGGGACACAGGAACAGGAGGGAGTCACTCAACTGTTCGAGACTGGCACTGGGAAATCTGGAGTCTTGTAAGGCCCCAGGATCCTGTTACTCAGGAACAGCAGGAGGTGACTCACTCCCCACCAGCTTTGGGGCACTGGCAGAGGAGGGGGGGAGCGGAGTTTGCCTGTTACAAAGAGAAATAGATGAATAAGTTGCATTCGTCGTCCACATAATCCTGCCCCACCATTCACTAAGAGCGTGGCTGATCTGATAGTGATTCCCTCATTCCATTTTACGGAGACCCCCCTCTCTGCAGCCTCTGCTCCATTTGTTGGTCATGTTGCAGACCCAGGTGCTGTAACAACAGTCACCATCACTCATCCAGAGGGTCAGGTCTAATCAGATGAGTCAGGATTTGAAGGGTCCAGTCACAAGAATGAAAACACAAAATAAAGGCATTGCCAGATGTTTACTTCTCTCACATTTGCAATCCAACTCACATAACCAACCCATCCATTATACGTTCAGGATGGAGCACTGTATACATCCAGCTAGCGTACTGCTGAAAGCAACCCAGCAATGTCCAGAGTGGAATTCTGTGCAGCCCACACCAATGCTTGATCTATAATCCTGGGTTAAATGTCCAGCATGGGGAGCTGTGCAGACCGCACTGGTTCATCCATATATAACCCCAGACTGTTGCATTGTTCGGTAACACTGTGTTAGATCACTGCCCAGTGTGGGGAAACTTGCAGCCAATGCTGGCAGTGACAGGATGTGTAGTTCCCATTCATTCACAGCTTTATATCTCCATTGCGCCTTGACAAAGGGGTGCTGTGGGTGTGAAAATCACTGGAAGGGAGAGATCTAAATTGAAACAGTTTCAATATCAATAGTTCCGATTCAGGCGCATACCACTCCAGTATTTAAAGATGAAATAACTGAGATAATATTGAGTGAGGTTTTGTGGATGGTGCAAAGAAGTAAGAGGGGGTTGGTGATGTTATAGTGGTTGCACTATAAGCCTTCAAATAATCAATTGGAATTAGAGAAACAAATATGCATGAAGACTGGGGAGACTTGCAGGAGCAAAAAGGGGGACTCAGGTTCAGGTAGCTGGAATCAA
Source organism: Hemiscyllium ocellatum (assembly GCF_020745735.1). Taxonomy (NCBI): domain Eukaryota; kingdom Metazoa; phylum Chordata; class Chondrichthyes; order Orectolobiformes; family Hemiscylliidae; genus Hemiscyllium; species Hemiscyllium ocellatum. The sequence goes on along the minus strand of NW_026867708.1, from coordinate 33,717 downwards.
TGGACTCTCTGGAGAGAAAAAGAATGACGAGAGAGAAAATAGGATGGCTTAAAATCCAAAGTGGGCATTCATGTGTAAAACCACAACAGATGGGCGAGGTCCTCAATTTCCCCTCTGTATTAATCACGAAGAAAGACATGAAGATCTTTGAACTTTGGGGGGTTGAGGGGGGGAGGGAGGTTAGTTGTCATATCTTGGTACCGTTAATAGCATAGTAGAGGTGCTGTTGGACATATTGTCATGCATAAATTCATATAAATCTCTTGGTCCTGACCAGATATATCCAAGAGCACTGCAAGAGGCGAGAGAAGACAGTTCAGGGGCCAAGGTTCCGGAAGACTGGGCAATAGCAAATGTTGTGCCCTTATTCAAGAAGGGCTGCAAAGAAAAACCTGAGAAGTATGCACCAGTAAGCTTCACATCTGTTTTCAGTAAACCACTTGAGAAGGTTCTGAGAGATAAGGTATGCATGCATTTGGAAAGACAGAGTTTGACTTGGAGCAGTCAGCATAGCTTTGTGCGTGGCAGATCATGCCTTACACATTTTGTTCGAGTTTTTTGAGGAAGTGAACAGAAAGGTTATCAAGGGCAGGGTGATGGACATAGTCTATACGGATTTCAGTCAGGCCTTTGATAAGGTTCCACATGGTAGGCCGCTCTGGAAGGTTAGATTGCATGGACTCCAAGGTAATCTGGCAAATTGGCGACACAATTAAGTTGACATTATGAAGCAAATGGCTCTGGTGGAGGTATGCTTGTCGGACTGGAGACCTGTGACTAGTGGAGTGCCTCAGGGGTCGGTGCTGTGCCCATTGAAATTTGAATCACAGATACACAGGACAGTGAAGAAAGCTGTTGGCACACTGGCCTACATCAGGGCATTGAGTATAGAAGTTGGGACGTTATGTCGCAATTATATAGGATATTGGTAAGGGCTGCAGTTGGAGGATGGTGTTCAGTTTTGTTCACCTTGCTCTAGAAATGATATTATTGAACAAGGAAGAGCGTAGAAGAAATCTCAGAAATGTTTCCTGGGCTAAAGAGTTTAAGTTATAGGAAGAAATTGGACAGTTAGAACTTATTTCTTTACAGCCTAGGAAACTGAAGGGTTTCTTATAGAAGTGTATATAGTTCGTGAGAAGATTTGTAGCTCGGGTGTTCATTGTTGTGGTTCTGTTCACTGAGCTGGGAATTTGTGTTGCAGATGTTTCAGCGGACAGCTGGAACTGACAACTGAGAGCGGCAGATACAAACTACTATAAATGCTGGAGGAAACATCACATAAGTGCTTGATATGAGGCTCCCAAGCACTGAGGATGTCACCTAGATATGGTCTCAATAATGAGAGTTCTTTGGGACTCTATTCTATCAATGTTACCACTTTAATTTTTATTAAAAATGTAATTCTATTGAAAAGAGATTTTTAATATTATAATAACCCATTAAAAACACAACTCAAATAACTGAACAAAATTAAACGCATGTACATGTACGTACAAAACAAGTTAAAAACACTAAATGGACAAAAGAAAAACAAACATAAACAATAAATAATGAATAAATAGTACAGCTCAGCATAACAATACAATAACTCTCGTTCTTGTATGCATTTTCATGTTCATAATTATTACTTGCTGGATTTTAGATTCATTAGACAATATCATCATGGCTATATAAAAGCCCTCCTTAATGTGACAGATAAACCTGCATTGTGATAATCCAAAAGGACTGCCGTGTCTTATATAAATCTCTGTTTTTTGATGCACCATACTGGTGAGAAAGTGCAAAGGGATATTCTCCATGAAGAACTTACGACGACACAACAGACCCGGGGTTTGCAGACATCCCACACAAACAGAACATGTTTCCTAGCACAGAAAGTAAGGATATATATTTTTTTTTCCTCATGTGCATCTGCGTAAGGGACCATGAGCAGGCCCAGGAAAAGAAAAACCGGATCCATCTCCAATTCAGAGCCTAATATCTACTCTATCACACCCAACACAGTGCTCTAATATATATGAAGCCGACAGCAGGACAATAAGCAATGAGTAAGAGTGCCTGTAGTCATTCTGCATTTATGATATGTTGAAGATATTTCCACTTCGCATTTTGAGAGACAATCTGGGGTCAGATAGACCCTATGAAGAATTTTCAACTGCATGGAATGGGTTCTATTACAGATCAAAATCCTTTGAGCATTTTCACAAATGTCCTCCCATGTCTCCGAAGTGTTCTGAACCCCAACACTCTCTCGCAGGCATCACAAAGCTTCACAGTCTCGTCTGAGGGGACACACTCCAACTAATGATAAAGAGTACTGACAGAGAGTGTATTCTAAGCAATAAGCACCCACTTCTCTCTAGCGGATCTGTAAGAATCTGTTAAAGCTGCATTTTTTAAAAATCAAATCTCTGATCCAGAAAAAAAACAGAAGACATCTTCAGTAGGTAGTCCATACTTACGAGTTATTTGATCAAATGATGTCATTCGTTCTCCCTCAAATAACATGTGGTGGCTCAGTATTTAGCACTGCGGCCTCACAGCACCAGAATCCAAAGATGTGCAGGTTAGATGACTTCGCTATTGATAAATCACCCATAGTGTTCAGGGATATGTAGATTGGAGTATTAGTCAGGGTAAATATAGGATATTGGGGAATGGGTCTGGGTGGGTCGAAGTCGACTTGTTGGACCCAAGGGCTTGTTCCACACTGTAGGGATTCTATTAATTCTAAATCACTCAAGCAAGTTACACCCCTGGCTTCCCACAGTTTAAACATGGAATCCATTATCCCCGGTTGGCAACTCCGTGTTACCAATTGTCGGGGTAAGAAACATGGTTTTGGCTGTATTGCCCTCGATCTGACGCATTGTCATTCATGTTTTAACAGTACTAATAATTATTGGGTAATGAGAATACTCCACAATGTCATTTTTCTAAGAAAAACAGACTAATAGGGTTCACTTTCTCTGAGAGGGTTCAATATCTAACCATAGTGACGCTGAGTCCTCAGTGGCTCAGACACTAACATAGGATAATTAAGAGCTTAATTGATAGATTTTAATCTGGGAATCTACTCCGCACACTCTGTGGGGTAGTTGCAATTTGGTTAGCTTGATAAAGAGTCGCTTATGATGCCAAATAAAAGAGCTAAACCAGCCATTAAATCTCCAAACTATCTGTCTGGGCAAGATCAAAGGAAGCATTCACGCGGGGTATAGCAAATAAGGAAGGACATTCATTTTAAGAACAACCATCCGACCTAGCCAGGATATTGGAAGTGCATCCCATCTTTGAAGGTCTTGTTTAATTTTGTCAAACAAATGGACATAGTTCACGTTAAATAAATGATCAAAGACCGATGTAATGAATATACTGAAATAGGGAAACCACCCCCATACCATTTAAAAGGAAACCAGGATTTGCCTTCAACATCAGGTATTTCCCTGAGACCTCCCATAGGGATGGACACAAACTTTGTAAAATTAATCTTATAGCCCGAAAAGGTGATAAGCGAATTAATGCATTACATCACGTGAACTGCCAAAACTGTGGGATTTGACAAAAACATAAGACCCTCATCTGCATACAACATAATCTTATGTTATTTCTATCTTACTTCTGGGGCAGGAATGTTGGGATAATACTCCTAATTTTGTAGGATGCCATCAAATCTAAGATTGTTGCAGGGATGGGGAAGAGATCAACCCTCGTGTGCCATTTCTGCGGGTTTAAGGAGAAAATACAATCCCTACTTGTGAGGTATATCTGCCTCCAGACATCTACCAGCTCTAATTCTGCACACAAATCCACTAATTGCTTACATCATAACAAGGGTATTTGGGACATTTGGACATTCTGTCCACCGTGGGTCCATAAGACAGTTGAAATCTCCTTCTACAATTATGTGCCACGATGCAAGATAACTTAATTTGGAAAATGCATCCACCAGGATTTAAAGATTTCCCCGGGGGGCGCAATAAACATTCAAAATACTGTATTACATCCCATGGTTCAAGACTTTGGGGATGATGATCCTCCTGTGAATGTCTAATGCAATCTACTAATTTAAATGGAAGATTCTTCTTCACGAGGATGGCTTCTCCCCTACTCCTCGTATTAAAAGACTGGAAAAAAAACCCGATCAAACCGTCCTGCTTTAACGTCAAATGTTCCTTGCCATCAAGGTGCATCTCCTGCAATTGGACAACATTCACCCTCTCTTTTTGAAGACTAGAAAGTACATTTTTCCTCTTGACTGGCAGATGGCTTCCCTTAATGTTCCAGTTACAACATTTAAGCACATCATTATCCATAACATATTGTAGCAACATTTCAACTCTAGAGTTTCACATCGAATTACACATCACTGATGATTAACAAAAAGACTCATTGAGCCTAAAAATTGTACCACCTAAAACTACTACAACTAAAAAGCTCTCAAAACTTTCCAAAGCTTAACACATAAAAAAAAAATGAAATAAAATCCAAAATGCCAATCACACTCGATTGGGGAATTTACCGCCTACTGGGGACGCTTACATATCTCAAAACTTTATCTTGTGCCCTCTACCAATATGGAATTCTGGGCAATTAACAACAAAAATCGGGCTTGAACTGCCCTTCGGTTGGCACTTAGTTATCACAACTAGCTTTGTAACACGCTCCAGCTTGAGCTGCACCCCAGACACAAGCAGAGACAGAGAAAAAGGGTAGTAATACTCATGAAGCAGTTAAAAGTGAGTACTCAACCTAGTCATGGCTATAATTTAATATTGGTTAATACCAGAAAAATCCAACAAAATCTCTTTAGGAGAAACATGATTATCTAAATATCCAGCTTACATTAAAATGCCCATAAAGTTTTCGCTTTCTCTGGAGAGTCACACGAGTTCGTGAATCCACTGAAAGCAATACGGAGCACCGCTGGGTAGCGTAGGGAATACTGAATCCAGAGTTCCCTTACTCTTCTCTTGATATCATCAAAAGATTTTCTTTCCTGAATCACCGCCGCTAAAATGTCTTGAAAGAACGTAATCCTGGAGCTTTCGTGAATTAAACCCATCAGATCTTTCCCCGGGTTCTGAAAGCTTCCACCAGTCTTTGTTTGTCCCCATAACTATGTAATCACGTAATGACAGGATGAAGGCATTGGTCTGAGTCTGACATCCGAGCCATAACCGATGAACTGTCTCAGTCTTCACCTGTCCCTCCTCAGTTTCGAAGTGAAGGAATCGCTGCAGCCAGTTCTTGAAAAAACTCACCAGCTGACCACCTTCTGTCCGCTCCAGCAAACCGACAATGTGAATATTCTTCATCCTACTCCTGTTCTCGAGGTCGTCATCTTGTTCAGTTAAGGTGCAGATCTGTTTTTCAAGGGCAAGGATCGTCTCCAGAGAGTAATCGATCACGGTCTCTGTCGCTGCAGTTCGGCCCTTGGCATCGTCTGTTCTGTTTCCAAGGCTGTCAAGTTGCTGCTCATGTTTTAGGAGCACGGCTGAGAGCGCTCTAGCCACGGCTGAATGGTTCTTCAATCATGGCTTCAATCATTTCACGTAACTTGATGAACTCAGTGACCAAGGCCTGGTGAGTAACTGGGTCCACCGAACGAGCAGAGGGGGTTGCAGCTACAGCCTCAGGCATGCTCTATGCTTCTGACCGGTGCACCACTTGTTGGGACTTACTCGATCCTTTCCCGTGTTTTGTCATTTCCCTTTGACAAAACGGGATTAGTAAAGATTCTATCGCTCTTTTAGTGTTGAATTTTAAGTAAACGGCTTGGATGGGTGGGTTAGAGAACCACTTGGCCCGTGTGTTGATGCAGAGCCCAGCAAAGCAGACCTTCTGGATCTCCGCCATTTTGTATTCCCCCTTAACATTTTATCGATATTATCATTTCATTTTGCATTATATTCCTGGATGTTCTGAAGCAGTGTTATTTGATACCACTGTTTATATTTCCCCCCACACTGCACATTGCTGCCCATTCCTCGATAATCCTTGATTCTGTTGTTATTTATGAACCTTCCGTCTGTGCCTCAAAAGAAAAATCCAATATCCCTGCCTCCATTGCTCCGTGGGAAAGAGTGTTCCAAAGACGCACAGCACTTTGAGAAAACAATTATAAACATTATGATCTGAGTGTGAGATTAGTTTTTTGTGTCTCCTTATTTGAGAAAAGATATGATTACCCTTGGAAGCAATTCAGAGATATTTCATTTCACGTATTCCTGGGGTGAACGGCTGATATTATAAAGGCTTTAAAAGGTTACTCTTGGAATGAGAGAAAAAAAAACATACGAGACCTTGAGGAGAGTGGATCAGGTATATACCCACTGGGTGTTTGTATCGTCCAAATTTGTTGTCATTGTCATAGAACCTCTACAGTGTGGAGGCAGGACATTCCGTACGTTAAGTCCACACTGACCAAACAGCAAACAGCATCCCACCTGGACGTGCCCCCCCCCCCCCAATCTTATCGATGTAACCCTGCATTTCCCATAGCTAACCCACCTAACCTCCGCATCCCTGGGCACTATGGGCAATCCACTTTAAACTGCACATCTTTGGACTGTAGCAGGAAACTGGAGCACTGGGAGGACACCCACACAGGCATAAGGAGAATGTTCCACCTCCACATAGAGGGTCGCCCGAGGTTGGAATTGAACCCAGCTCCTTGGTGATGTGAGGCAGCAGTGCTACCCACGGATCCACCGTATTCATCTGTTAGTTCTGTTAGTAACTTGTGGCTGACTAAAGAAATCTGCCTGACTTGTTCTTGTTACTGAACCTAACCCAGTCTGAGATCTTTATCATCGGTCATATCACCAACTTGGTTACATTTAAAGTTTGTTGTGAGCAATGAGGAGTGGGACTAAAAAAGGAAAGAGTGGCATCCTCCATCCTCAGTCACAACTAGAGTAAGAAAAAAGTCACAAAGTGAGAATTCATTCACGTGGGAATCCTCTTTCCCAGAGGTTTGGGATGGCTGAATTTTTGTATTATATCGAGGCCAGCTTCGGCTGATTGTCCATCGACAGTTGAATCAGGGATAATGGTGCATGGAGAGAGAAGTGCATCTGAGACTACAATGAGATGAGCCATGGCATACTATACTGGTGGAATAGTGTCACAGAGCCGAATGGACCCCTCGTGTCCCTCAGTCCTATGTTCTCATGTTCCACTCGGCCCTTCGGATCTGCTATACAGTGGCAGATCGAGGCCACTCCGATGGTTAGGTGCAGTTTTGGAAATGTACTTGGAAAATCGAGGCTGGGTCAGGAAGTGACACTCACCCCCAATCCCTGTTTCCAGGCTTCCCCTCTCTGCAACATCTGCTCCAGATGTGGGCCGTATTACAGACCCAGATTTACTGTGAATATAGCCCCCATACCCCACTCAGGGTTAATTCAAACAAATCCTCTGCTCACCCGAATGTAGTATTACACAACACAACTTCTGGGATAATAACCAGTTACTTTGCAAAAGCATAACATGTGAAATTAAAAAGTAGGAACAAGGGTAGGCTATTCTGCCCCTCAAGCTTGCCTTGTCATTTGATATGAACATGGCTGATCTACTCCAGTGCTCGACTCCACTTTCTTGCTGACTCTTTGTGCCCCTCCACACCTCTCTGGGTTAGGGAATTCCCGACATTCACTACCTTCTGAGAGAAGACATCACTCTGTGTCTCAGACTAAAATCGATGTTCCATATTCGGTATCTATATCCTCGAGTTTGAGACTCCACCCAGGAATGGTAACAACTTCTCAACATCTAGCACGTCTCTGTGTCTTGTGTTTTTTCAGCAGAACCACTCCTCATTCATTTAAACCCCAATGAATAATCGCCTCACTATTTTAGAGATTCTCAATAACATAAACCTTTCATCACAGGAACCCGTCTTTTGAACCAACCTAAATATTTGCTGCATCAGCATGCTGACTTTACGTTTCATACACTGGAAGACTCCAATCCCTTTGTACTGCTCCTTTTCTGAAAGTCCTCTCCATTAAATAACAGACTGTTTTTTGATTCTCAGTGTCATCCTCAAACTCGGATGAATGTTGCACTCAACTCCCTCCTTCTGTCTATCAGTATGGATTGTAAATAACTGATGCCATCGGACTCATAGCTGTGGTACTCTAGCAGATACAACTGTATCATGAAGATTCATTAATACTGACTCTCCGATTTCTATGTGCTAACGAATCATCATCCCATATTAATACATTATCCATCATCCTACGAGCTTCTGTCTTGTGTAAGAACTTTTATTTTGTAATACCTTGTGGAAGAACTCTGGAAAGCCTGGTGTCTACCAGATCCCCTTTATCAAATCCGCTTGTTACATTCTCAGGCCTCTCCAGAAATACTTTGCGTAATTTTACAGGTCAAAGTATAATTTACCTTTCATAAAACCACTCGGAACCTGCATGAAGCTTTTCTAAATGTAGATGCTGGCCGAGTTTTCCAAATTAAGCCCCTCCCACCTGCTTTCATTTGGCCTTTATGCGTCTAACTCTTTCCCATTCATATGTTTGTCCAAATGAGTTTTAAATGTTGCAGCTGTACTGGCATCTACCACTCTTCCTCTGACAGATCATTCCATACCCAACCAACCTCTGTGTAAAAATGTTGCCCCTTCGTTCCTTTTAAATCTTTCCTCTCTCACCTTAAAACTATGCCTTCTATGGCTGAACTCCCCCATGCCGTTGGAAAGGTCTTGGCTATTCACCCTATCCATATGTCTCATGATTTTACCACCCAACCTCCTACACTCCATCTGATACTAACTTCAAGAACAAGCATTTAAAGATAAGCACCGCAAATTTGAAACAATATTAAACATGACAGGTAAACAATACTCAGCCCATACTTCGTATGGCGATTTGTTTTTTCTCCATAGTACAACACTAAGGCAGCATGAAATGCTTACCAGTGCAAATAAGACATCAAGCACCTCGATTCCTTTGTCTAACGGGGGCGATGATCTCGATAGTGAAAACGTATCTATGGCCAGATCTATATAATGCCACATAGTCAACATTCACCCTTCTGGCCTTTCTATTACATTGTCTGGTTGTATCTTCTTTACCTTGCACTCAATAGAGAGAACCCCTTCCCCCCCATTCACACCTTAATTTAAACACATTTTACGTCATCCACTCGTTCACCCGTGCTAAAAGCCCGTTTATCTTTACCACACCCTCTTTTTCCTGTCACCCATCCTCCACATCTAATAAGGGATTAAGAATCCTATTTTCCAATTCTTTTCAGTAGTGAAGAAGTGTCACATTTGGCTTAAAACGCTAACGCTTTTTCTCTGTCTCTGCAGATGCTGACAGACCTGCTGAGTTTCTCCAGAATGAATAGGCACAGAACAAAATTTCAACAAAACAAATAATTATGGATACTGTAAATAAAAATACAAAAAATCGCTGGAGAAACTGGGAGCTTTGTAAAGGGTCACTGGCCCTGAAAGTTTAACTCTGCATTCACTCCAGAAGATGCTGCGACATTTTCAGTAGTTTCTTCAGCAATTTCTATTTTTGGAAAATTTCCAAAGAACGAGGTCAAAGATGCTCAAACATCCTGTCCAGCATGGCGTGCCATACTGGGAACTGAACAATAATGCATGACCCTTAGTCCACCATTCAAATCCCCCTGAAATGAAGGTGAATACACCATTTATCCGCCTACTCCTGCAATATTACTTTCACTGACTGGTGTACAGGGAGATACAGATCGTTTTCAATGTTACAGCTTCCCACTTGCTGGGTCTATATACTCTGGTCAGCGTGTCAATGTCATTCCAATTATTGACTTCTGTCTTCAGAACTCATTGCCTTACATGGACTCAGAGGGCTGCGCAGAAATAAAACAAAAATGGAGCTAAAGTTCCTTTATATTCAACATTTTTCAACCACTCCCTTTGCAAATGATAGGCTTTCATTCTATTGTTCCCAACAAAGTGCACGACATCTCATCTCTCCCATTGCTCTCCTTCGACCACGTATTTGCCCAGTCTCTCCACTTGTCTCAATCGCCTTGGAGTCTTTTTTGCATCCTCCTCATCCAGTCGCAAGCTGACATCGTTTAGTACTGCCAGCAGACTTGGGAATATTGCATTTGAGCCCCTCAACCAAAGACATGATGCATATTGAGAATATCTGGATGTCAAATCTCGATTCTTGTTATATTCTCTAAGCCTTCCATTAAAAAAAAAGCATGGTTTTATTCTTACTCACTGTTTTCTGCCAGCTCTCCCATTCTAAAACCTTGACCATATTATTGACCCCCTCTGCACCCCCTCCAATACAATCACATCCTTCCTGTAATGTGGCTCCCATAACGAGCTTTCGAAGCGCTGCTTCTTCACCAGGTCGTTGTATGCTTTGATGAAGTGCCTCGAAAGCTAATGCTGCCGAGTAAACCTTTTGGACTATAACCCGGTGTTATGCAATTTTTAGCTTTGTCCACCCCAGTCCAACACTAACACCTCCGAAGCAGAATTAATAAGAGACACAGCACTGATCCCTGTGGTACACCATTAGACACGAGCCTCCAATCACACAAACAGCCTTCTTCCACCACCCTCTGTCTCCTACCACTAAAGTTGATTTGGATGCAACTTGGCAAGTCACAAATGAGTCCTACCTGTTCCCTGGTTATTCCATTCTACTGGATACACTTGGAGAATATCTGGAGATTCTCCCTAATCTTGCCTGCCAGTAGGTTTCCTTGCCCCTGTGTTAGTCAGTCTCTCCAAGTGATGAATTTCCTCCTTATTGCAGCCTTAGTTGGCCTGTCCCAGATCCTGCCATTATTTGCCTTCAATGTGGTATAGGCAGCGTGGGAAGTGTTCTGTTAATTTCCAAGTTGTCATATGTTTTGTGAATTTTCTCAATTTCACTGTGACCCACCTGTCTTTCTTTGAAGCTCAAGAGAACACAGGCTGAGTTTCCTCAACAGGCAATCTCACCATCTGAGGGATTAATCTGGAGAATGTCCATTGCACTTCCTCTGTGGTCAGTATATTCTTTCTGAGATTCGGTCACCAAAACTGTGCACAATACTCCAGATACAGACCCATCAACACGCTGTGAAACTGCTTCAACATGTCTTTACATCAATGTTCTGAATCTCTTAAATTAAGGCGAACCAAACTTTAACTTTCCACTTACATATATTCCTCCAAATTCCCTTCACATTCATTGCATTTACGAACCCACTGAGTTCGTATGGAAACCATTCCGAAAATCCAGTGTATACGACTTCTACTGTTTCCCCATTATCTATGCTTAAGAAACTACTTCAAACAATTCTGAAGTTTATCAAGTATGATTTCTCTATAAGAAATGCATGCTGATTCTCTCCATTGTTGCTGTTAATTTCCAGATATCAAAAGTGTCATCCTGTGTAATAGACTCTATAAGTTTCCCTATGGATGTCAAGTTTGTTCGTCTGCAGTTCTTCACACCATGTCTGTTTCCCTTTGTAGCTGTTTAGATCCCTTCCATTCATCAATAGTGCTTGGATCGCGTTTATCCACAATAGTTTCCGGTCTCTGCTGAATGTACAGGAAAATAAAACAAAGTCATCGACAGTGCAATTAACACGACTATTGGTGATTTATTTCTGACATTTTGATAGGAAGTACATCTGTTTCGTCAGACCTAGCAATGCTCAATCCAGCTCCATGTTCAAGTACTACCTTGTTACTGACATGAATTGACTCTATGTCTTTAGCTGCAGGAGTCCGATATGATCACTTGGTATTACTGGGGGATTTTCTGGATCTTCCTCCATGATGACAGATGTAAAGTAACTGGTTCTTTTCTTGACCATTTCCCTGTTCTCCACAATGATCTCTCCTCTCCCGATTACAAAATTCCACATTTGACCTTGCTTTTATTTTGTTTCATTTGAAATATAGATCTTAGACTGATGCAGTCGTTGTCTTCCTTATCAGTTTCATGGCCTTCCTTTCGGGATCGTTAATTTCTGAGAATTCTCAGCTTTCCAGAATATCTGGAATTCTTCTAAAGTTACTTCCTATGATTAGTATATTTTCTAATTTGTTATGTTAACCATCACTGAGTCACTTTCTCACACATTCGTGTTTATACCTGAAATAAATAGACGTATTTTTCAGACTTTGCAATATTTCTAAAAATTCCTGGTCCTGACCAGATACATTGAGGAACACTGCAGGAGGACAGAGAAGAAATTGTGGAAGCCCTACTTGGCTCTTTTCCATCATTGCTGGCCAACGAGTGAGGTCCTGGACGACTGGAGGATAGCATATGCTGAGCCAATATTCAAGAAAGTCTACAATGATAAACCTGGGAGCTAAAGACCAGTAAACCTAAAATCTAGTGGGTAGGTTACATTAGAAGATTCAGAGAGATTTGATATACCTGCATTTGGACATACACGGTGTGATTCGGAATAATTTAGAATGGTTCTGGAAAAGCAATGCAGGTCCGTCAAAATCCGAGAAGCAGGAAAATCGATGCTTCGGCAAAAGCCCTTCATCAAATTCAGCACGGCTTTGTGCATGGGAGATCATGACTTGTAAATGTGTTGGAGTTCTTTGATGAATTGAACAGCAACGTTGAGGAGGTCCGCGTGGTATACGTGGTCTATAGGGATTCCAGTAAGGCCTTCAGTAAGGTTCCACATGGTACGCCGCTCTGGAAGGTTAGATCATGTGGAATTGATGGGGAGCTGGCAACTTAGGTACAAATTGGTTTGATGGCAGGAGGCAGAGAGTAATACTGGAAGAATGCTAGTCAGACTGGAGGCCTGTGACAAGTGGAATGCCTCAGGGGTTGGTGCTGGGACCACTGCATATTACGTATATCTATGATTTTGATGAGAATGTACAGACATGGTTTGTAAGTTTGAAGACGACACGAAAACAGGCGGCATCATGGAGAGTGAGGAAGGTTATCATAAATTTCAGAAATTACAGCAGTACTTTGATCAGCTGGGGAAGTCGGCTGAGAATTTGCAAATGGCTTTTCATATTGATCAGTGCAAGTTCTTGCATTTTAGGAAGTCAAATCAAGGTTGGAGTTTCATGGTGAATGGTTGGGATCTAAGGAGTGTAGTGGAACAGAGGGACCTTTGGATACAGCTGGAAGTTGAGAGATATACAGTGCAGTGAAGAAAGCTTTTGGCAAAGTGGCCTTAATCAGTGTATATCACTGAGTATCAAAATTAATGAGTTACGTTGCAGTTATACAGGATGCTGCTGAGGCCATATTGGTAGTGTTATGTTCATTTTTGTTCACTTTGCTATAGGAAGGATGTTATTAAACTGGAAAGAATGCAGAAAAAAATTATAAGGATGTTGCCAAGGATTCAATGGACTGGGGAGAGGTTGGACAAACTAGGACTTTTTACTTACGTGTGTGTGAGACTGAGGGAGGATCATATTGAAGTCTGTAAGATCATGGCAGGCATGGATAGAGTGAATGTGCCCAGTTCTTTTTCCCCAGGGTTGGGCAATCACAAACTAGAGAGTATCAGTTTAAGGTCAGAGGAGAAAGAATAAAAGGGAACCTGAGGAACAACCTTTTTACACACAGAGGCTGGTATGCATATGGAATGAGCTGCTGGGGAAGTGATTGAGGCGGTTACATTAACAACCTTTAAAAGGCATTTGGATAAATACACGGATAGGAAAGGATTGGAAGGAAACTGGGCAATGGCAGGGAAATGGGGTTAGTGTGGATGGCAATTTTAGTCGGAATAGATAGTTTGGGCTGAAGGGCCTGTCTCCGTGCTGTCGGACTCTATGACTCTAACAACCATTGCTTGTCTCCCACTGAATGTTATATTGTACTTTCCAATTCACTGGAACTGTCTTGACCCTTTAGCCTCCAGGCTTCCATGATGTTAAACTAGAAAGTTCAAGCATTCTATATTGTACGCAGACGCCGTATAAAATGCACCTTATTAATGTTATTATTCCTTAAAAGCTGCTTCAGTACAAGGCTATTAATTCGTCATTCTGACCACACAATACCAAATCCAAAATAACCTGCTCTCTAGTTTGCTTCACAACATACTCTTTAACCTCTCTCATATACACTTAGGAATTTATTTTTCACAACATGAGCAGTCACTTAGTTAATACAGTTTAGATGCAACTTGAGACCATCCAATAAGATTGCAGTATCCACAATACTTGCCTATCTAATTTCCGAAGCATATGATGCTAAGATTTTCTGCTAGCTTTTGGTTTTGCTATATAACATACCAATATTTGCTACTCCTTGCTATCTGTAAGCTCTACCTATACTGATTCTGTGGAAGCTGAGGGAAAGGTCTGTGTCGTTATTAGTGATAGATTTGGACAAGACATTCGGGGAGCCTCACCTCGACGCTGAGATGATCTGAAGAAATGTCCTGCAATACAGGATAAGCATAGATATCCTCCCCGCTCTGTCAGCATAAGAGTTACCGTATACTCTCTGCTCACTCACACTCACTGTATATCTGTTATAGCACCTACTCCCGAACAAGGTTCACGCTCTCTTTCCAGATAAGGCTCAGGCACTACCACTCTCACTACTGAATTCAGTAACTTTCTTCCTCACTTTCTCTGTCACCTACGCAATACACCCCCCCACACACACACTAATAATGCTATTTTGATTCAAAGCTGTCGACTGACTCATTCCAGACACCTCACAATTCTCCTAACTACACAAGCACGAACAACAGGGTAACCCATTCCCACTCTTCCTCCCACCCTCCCTTTCTCCCATTCCAGGAGGAAGAGCCTGGAGTAGGACAGAAAGGCAAAGCCTGGTGGTGGAGTGCCCGATATCCATTCCCTCACCTCCTCCCCTTACCATGTGGGTCGGACACTGGTACAAGCCAGAGAGGACTTGGACGCCCCATGTGGAAATTCTGAAACATCCAAGTCCCACTGACCGATTAAGGAGCAATGTTCAGTGAAAGACAATTGTCACTTTAAACCCACTGGCAGTTCCAACGACAGTCGTTTCACATCCAAAACAAGACACAGATACCTTTACACAGAGACACAGACACAAAAATAAACAGAAGTATTGGCAAACACCCCAATATACAAACACACACAATATTTACAGGGAGATAGGCATACACACACAGAGACATATACAGTCACATACAAATAAACACAAACACAGTTAACATAGAACATAGAACAGTACAGCACAGAACAGGCCCTCCAGCCCACGATGTTGTACCTACCACTGATCCTCATTTATGCACCCTCAACTTTCTGTGAACATATGCATGTCCAGTCGTCTCTTAAATGTCCCCAATGACCTTGCTTCCACAACCGCTACTGGCAACGCATTCCATGCTCTCACAATTCACTGTGTAAGGAACCCGCCTCTGACATTACGTCGATACTTTCCTCCAACCAGCTTAAAACTATGACCCCTCGTGTTAGTCATTTCTGCCCTAGGAAATAGTCTCTGGCTATCGACTCTATCTATGCCTCTCATTATCTTGTATACCTCAATTAGGTCCCCTCTCCTCCTCCTTTTCTCCAATGAAAAAAGTCCGAGCTCAGTCAACCTCTCTTCACAAGATAGGCCCTCCAGTCCAGGCAACATCCTGGTAAACCTCCTCTGAAACCTGTCGAAAGCATCCACATCTTTCCTATAATGGGATCAAAACTGATTAAGAAACACATAGGTTGATACACAGACAGACAGGCGTAGACACACAAACACACAGATAACAAGCAAATAGACACACACACACACACACACACATATATACACACACACACACACACACACACACACAGGCATATACACACATACAGACGCGCACACACTAACACACACAGACACACAGAGGAACAGAAACTAGTGTCATTAAGATGCAAATCGATATGTTTCGGATTTGTAAGGGAATCAAGGATTCTAGGGAGAAGGCAGAAGAATGAGGTTGAGGTACATATAAGAAATTACTTAACGGAATTTTACACTCGATGGGCCGAATGGCCTCATTCTGCTCCTTGCTTTAATGTTCTTGTGGTGTTGTGCTATCAGGTATTCTCTTTCTGAGACAGCAGCAGAGGCTGGGTTTGATACATATTTGATTGGAAAGGGTCAGTGGGAATTGGGGCAGGTTTGAAGTCCAGAATTCTTTCTGGCTATTCCTCATTATTGTGTCCTTATCTCTGAAAAGAAGTGGTTATTTGATGTTAGGTTAACATTGTTTAAAATAACGGGTGCCACAATGACATAAGGACGTCACTTTCACTTTAGTGTTGTGCTACCTGTGGTGTCCTCATCCTCAGGGAGCAGTGAAGACTCGGTTGTTGAAGATATTCAAGGCTGAGCTTGACTGATCTTTGCTGGACAGGAGAGTCAATGTTTATTGCGAACAGACAGGAGAAGGACAATCGGATTAGTTATGAGTATTCTGAATGGTGCAGCCAAAAGGTCAACTGCTGCCCCTACCCCATGCGCTGTGCCATCAATCCATCCTCGAGGCTGTTACAGAGATGTACTGCTGCCCCGACCGCATGCTTTGTTCCCTCAATCCACCCCTCAAGGTGATCACAGAGATAGACTGCTGCCCCTAACCCATGTGTTGTTCCCTAATCCAGCCATCGAGGCTGTTGCAGAGATATACTGCTGCGCCTACCCCATGCGTTTTCGCTCAATCAACATGTCGATGCTGTTACAAAGTAGGGGACCACCCCTTTCAATCAGGCTGGATCGTTATAATGAAACGGTAGAAGACCATTCTTCCCCTCGAAGGAGTTACACAGGAATAGAGAATGAAGTAACTCAGCTCGTTGAGTACATTACACAGCCCAGGAGGAGACCATTCAAACCACCTTAGGTGCTACGCAGGAACGGGGAAGCTGTCGCTAACGGGAAATAGAGAGTCGAGATAAATGTTTATTTTCAGGTTGCAAAGCTGTAACTTGCGTATTGCTGTAGAGATCACTGTGGGATCGTCAATGACAAATAATCTGTATCAAAGAAGGGAACTGAATGGCGTGAAACTCAATTAGCGCATCACCAAGGTGATCATTCAAAATGTCGTCAAATGGAGGTACTGAGTCTGCAATGTGATACAGACAGGGAAGGTTCGTGAGCAAACCTTCAGCAGAAAGAACATAAGGTAAGTTGTCTATTGTGGCAGGAAGGATAAAACAATGGCGAACAATTTAAATGGAGAGAGATTGCCGAACTCTGTGATACAGGCCATTTCCATGTTCCTGGGACATGAACATATGAAGTCAGTCTGCAAATGCAGCAAGTGATTTGGAAAGTAAGTGGAATGGTGCTGTTTCTGGCAAAGGTTATCACGTTTAATGAGGAATGTATTACTGCATCGGAATGGGGCATTGCTGAGATCACATCGGATACACTGTGTGCAGTTTTGATTGCCTAAACTTAAAAACAATATATATAATTCTTTCAGGAGATTTTCATAGATGCTTCCCTTCACACATTCCTGGAAGGAAGGCCTTTTGTTATGGGCTTATCAGTTTTGATCTGAGATGAGAAATCTTCTTGGACCATACATGACTTTCTGAAAGGTGTTTCAGTTGGATGCATGTTTCCTCTTGATAAGGAGTTTAAGTCTAGAGAATAATTTTAAGAATAAGATGCATTGATACCAACACACATATATATAGACATCGACCGATATTTACAAATCACACAGACGCATATAAACATGTCATCAGATGATAAAGCAGGGCCTTTTTCTTCAAATGAAAGGCACTGTGGACAACAAGAGCGATGACGCACCTTCATATCGTCCATTATCATCCGTTCCAGAGAATGCTTCAGGAAAGCACACATGGCCCAGTTTGATGTTCAGTTGACATTATTGCATGGTTCAACATAGAGAGGGAGAAAAATGTTCCCTGCCCGAGAAGCAGCAGCTGATTGATCCCTCTCTGTTACTTTGTCCACAGATAGCAAAATGTGAGACCATAAAATCCCTGAGTTATATTCACCACTCGTGAAGGATTCCTAGTGAGGTCTCATTTGAAACTCCCGACTGCTGGAAGCAAAGGGAGTTCAGCCAAATCCAACTGTTCCACAAATAAATCCCATTACCAGCAGCTTATGTGAGGAGAATAATTTCAAAGGCAGAAGAACATTTGGGACAATCTATCTTTTACCATTTGTTGTTAGTTCAACTTCCTGCATTTCACATTTTTCTCAAAAATGACCCAGTCTGAGTCCTATACAATTGGTCATAACACTAAACTGGCTACATTTAAAATTTGATGTGATCAGTGGAGGAGTGGGACTGGAAAAGGACAGTGACCCTCAACATCTGTCGGAACACAAATGAAAAACTCTTATTGGACTATTCAAGTGGGAATTCCCTTTACCAAACGTTTGTGGGGCCTGGATGTTTGCATTTGTTCAAAGTTGTGATGTATTCAAACATTTGACAGACAAGTGCATGTAGGAAAATTATATGCAGACAGAAAAGTGCTGCTGAAACCACAATCAGAGCAGCTACCATCTTAGTGCCTTGTGGACCAGTGACAAAGTATCTAATGACCCATTCCTGCTCCTCAGTCCAATGTTCCTATGTTCAGTTCAGCCCCCCAAACCTCCTGCACTGGTGCTGACAGGGGCGTCTTGCTCCAAATACCTGGTCCACAGTAACACAGGATCTCATCATTCCCTCCAGGCTGTCACATAGTTTGGTGTCGGTTGGAAAATGTTACTTCAAAACCCAGGCTGGGTTCGAAAGTCAACTCTGGTCTCTTTACAGAGTGTCTCCTCTCTGTAACTTGTGCTTCATTTGTTGGTCATGGTATTTTTGGGGGCCAAAAATCTTCTCAGTCCCGGAACACCTCTTCAGGAGATCCTCAGGGTAACTTTCTCAGCACAACCATCTTCAGCTGCTTCATCAATGTCTTTCCCCATCATAAGACCGGAGGTGGGGATGGTCCCTGAGGGTTATACAATGTTCAGAACATTTTGTCTCCCATCATTTCCTGATGAAGTCTGTGTCCGTGATCAGTAAGACCCGGACAGCATTCAGGCTTGTGCTGTTAAAGTGTCGGTAACATTCATGTAACAGTGCTGTCAGACACAATTAAAAGAGGAGCTCATTCAACATCTCAAGCTGGTTACATACAGAAATGTGGAAGCCATTCAGCCCATCGAAACTATTGAACAAGAAGAGGGACAGCCCATTCAATACTCCTGCTTGTTCCACTGGAAGTGAAGGGGTCTGGTCATTACATCGAGGTTTTGAACAGGATCAGGTAGAGCCCAATCAAACCCATGAACCTGTTCCATGGGACCTGGAGGAGGCCATTCAGCCCACGAGATTGTTATACATGAACAGGAGGGTGTCATTAATGCTCCAATACTTCAAACCAATGGAGCAGGGACTGCACTCATGGATGGCTGTAAGAGGTTCCTCGTGGGTCCATTGCTGGTGGAACGTCTGCTACTTTAACGTGGTTTGCTGGCAGTGAGGAGGGAAGCCAGATATTTTGCATCAAGTCTCAAAGAGGCATCTTCCATCTCTGAGTAGCCAGACACATGTTCTCCATGGACGTCAGAAAATGATGGGAATGGTTAACTGTTTGAGAATGAAAGCATTATAGCTGCTGTCAGGATTTTGTATAAGGTTATGTTCAGTGTAGGATCACATACGATAAGCACTATATTCAAAGTCGGGCCTTCTCTCTCTCTCTCTCTCTCTCTCTCTCTCTCTCTCTCTCTCTCTCTCTCTCCCCCTCTCTCTCTCTATCGATATAGGGAGTGGGGATGGGGTGAGGGGAACGTCCTCAGAGTCTCTTGTAACCCGGGTAAAAACAAGCCATGGATTTTATCACCGTATCAATGTCTGTTTAGAATATCATGAGAGACGTCCATTCCCCTTAAGTTTCAATGCAATCATCTTTCATTCTCTCACAGCGCTAAATATTAATCATCATTCAACCCTCATTTTACCATCATCCCAGGGATTAGTCTGGTGAAAAACCTTGCTCTCTCTCTGTGGCAGGACGATTATTTCTTATAAAGGAAAAAAAAACTGTCCACAATGTTCCAAAGATTGCCTCAACCGCACTCTTAAGGTTGATCACATTAATCCCTTTTCCTCCCTGAGACATCTCCGCTTCTTTCCGGTGGTGAAAAAACAACCTTTCCTTCTCGCTACACTGCGACTGACGAGGAATTTAAAAGCTCCTTACATCCATGTCTGAGCATCAACAAAGCCAACATCAGAGGTGCTACGCGAGATGAACATCACGCTCAGGAAATGACTAAGAAAGATTGAAATAAGGAATGGTCACCCACCTGAATGGAAATGAGCTGTAGAAATATTGGAAACAGGCAGAAGAAGGGAGCTATCTTCCCTTTTTTTCTTCCCTCATCGGTCAGGCAGCATGTTCTGCCTATCTTGAACTGAGTGGCTGGTTCAGCTGTTCCACAGGACAGTAAATAGTAAAACACATTGCTGTGGGTTGACAGTCACACAGAGAGCTGATCAGGGAAGGATGACTCATTGCCTTCACTAAAGGACATGAAGCAAGCAGATGGGCTTTTTATACTTAATGATGATGGATTCACTTCCATGCCAGCAATTTCCTTCATATTAACAGATTATTATTCTTTGGCTCTAGATCATGAGTCAATGACTTGACACCATGCATTATCTTCCCGTCAGAGAGTTTCTGTTCAGAGAACAATTTAAACATTTTAAGTGCAATTACGTTGTGATGGACATGTTTTTAGAAGGGGCTTGAAACAGTTGATTCCGGATTTATCAGAGGGTCAAAAGATGGTTTACTCAGAAGGTGCACTGTGCCTGAGGAGAAGACTGGAATATCATGATGGGGGTATTGGAGAGGATATGGAGATATCGACCTGTGCAGGGCTAGAAGGATTATGGCGTTTTAGAGTTCCTCCTCGCAATTTTGTGAGTCACTTGAAAGTAGTAATTGGCTCATTATAATTTCTAAAGAATGGAATGTTTGTTTGGAGCTGAAGATGTAGACTTCCACCTTTCCTAATTTTAATAAAATGAGCAACAATTTAGTTTAACCTGCTTTAATAGACTTACCAGGAACACCAACTATAGCGAGGATGGGACAGTAACCAGCTTGAATAACAATCAGTACATCATAGATCCATCATGCTAATGATATCCAAGGTTGGGAAAGCCAATAAAGACGGTAGTTTAAACCCCTGTCCATTGTTGGAACACTCCAGTCTAAGGTTGTCAAATTGTGATCCATTGTTGGTACATTCCAGTCTAATGTTGCCAGATTCGGATTCGTTGTTGCAGCATTCCAGTCTAATGTTCTCAAATTCTGATCAATTGTTGGATCATTCCAGACTAACGGTCACAGATTCTGTTATTTGCTCCCCCTCTCTCTGTAGCTGCTGATTCCTGTTAGTGCTGCGGGTGATGCTCCCACTCATACTATGGGATAACACATTGAACTGTGTCTCTCAGTAATAGAAAAGCAAACCCTCCAGTGACACATTTAGGATCCAAGGAGACTGACATTAATCACAGTCAGTGAGCAAATAGGTCCAACAAACACCTTTCAATTCAATACTGTTTTATTAAAATTCAAAATAATGAATGAAATTTACACATCCTGGATTAGACATGTGAGGGTGAGTGAAGGAACGAATGTTGGGGCTTGTAGATCAACTGAGTGCAACCATGCAATCTGTATGTGATATGGAAGAAATGCTTTAGGTTTATTGGAACATAAATATGCTTCTCTGCTCAGTAATTACAATATCAGTAAAACATTGAGAGAACGTTTACAGTCCATGACTGACAAGAAAATGTGTCTCAAAGAGCGTGGGATTATAACAGATAGACGGTATGGATATGTTAAAAGAGAATTGTACCTAAGAGACAATGGGGACTGCAGATGCTGGAGAATTCAGTGTAGATAAAGTGTGGTGGCGGAAAAGGCACAACACATCAGGCAGCATCCATGGAGCAAGAGAGTCAACATTTCACGCAGGACCCTTCTTCAGGACTGGGGAGGGGGAAGGGGGATGAAAGACAAATCGGTGGTGGGAGTGAGGCTGAGGGAAAGGTAGACCATAGGTGAATGAAGATGGGAGGTGATAGTGATAGGTCGGTGGGGAGTACAGAGAGGATCTGTAGGTCAGCTCGAGAGGGCGGATCTGAGTCAGAGGGTTGGATCTGGGATCTGGGTTGGGGAGGGAAGATTTGCAAATTAATGATCCAATGTTCATGCCGTGTGTTTGTTGGTTCCCGAGGCAGACGATGAGGTGTTCCTGGTAACATCCTGCTAAATCTCTTCTGAACCTTCTCCAGCTTAATACTATCGTTCCAATAACAGAACTGCACAGAGTACTGCCGAAAGGCTTTACCAATTGCCAGTGCGATCCCAGCAAGATTTCCCAGCTTCTAAAATCAATGGTCTGAGCAATAAAAGCATCTTTAGACGTCAGTCTCCCTATATGCTGCAAAGAATTATACCTGTGCCCTTGGCTCCCTCTTTTCTACAGCACTATCACTGCACTACCATTAATTGTATAAGCCCTCCCCTTGTTTGTTTTACCAAAATGCAATACCTCACATTTATCCAAGTTAAAATCCATCTGCCACACCTCAGCCCAGTGAGTGATATTACTACCCCCTCCCCTACCCCTTCAAATTTAAAAGACTGTCCCTCACAATAAAGCCTACAAACACCAGCCTTGACTTTCACAAAGACAAAGAGCTTGGTTTGCTTTGCGCAGGCAAAGAGTGGGTAAGGAGAGTCTGGAAAGGAAACAGTTGCCTAGTATCAATTAATAATTTTAGGAAGAGGGAAGCAACATGTTATAAGTTGGAAACAGTGACCGATGTTTGTTGTGCTTTTTCGTCATGTATGGTATTCAGTATTGGGATTATTTTGAGATACTTCATAGTGCAGAGTGTGTTTACAGGATTTCTTTCCCAAATATTGCAGATTATACATAATAGCTGGAAATCGTAGCCTAGCAATTAAAGATGTTCATAGTTTGTCTCAATGACAAAGCACATGATCTCAACATCCTACAGTTGGGGCTAATAACTTTTATTTGTTTAACAATGAGAACTGTTGCTTGTGACTTTCAGTAACGCTAATCAGAATTTAATAAATCCGTACAGAGCTGAAACTTGACACTGAAAATATGACCCAAATTCTGAGCCTGATTTAAGTCTTGTGTATTGGATATCATCTCTGCTCTTGTGCCAGAGTTCTGAATTCGGTTCCAGTCCATGAACTTGTGGCAGTGTCACAATCTCTGGAGCAGATGATCTGGATTCAAGTTCTGCCTGTTGTAGAGGTATGTCACAGCATGTCAGAACAGGCTGATGAACACACAGGGGAATCATGTCTCGGCTTGAGAGGCTACTGCTGAGTGGTTGTAGTGTCCCTGCTGAAAGGTCGAAGGTCAAATACCACAGAGATGTTTAACCCTATGTCGGAACTTAGATTAGATTTCCTACAGTGTGGAAACTGGTCCTTCAGCTCAACAAATCCTACTGACCCTCCGAGGAGCAACCCACCCAAATCCATTTTCCTCTGATTAATGCACCTAACTCTATGGACAATTGAGCATGGCTAATCCACCTGACCTGGATTGTGGGAGGAAACCAGAGCACCTAGAAGAAGCCCACGCAGACACAGCGAGTTTGTGCAAACTCCACACAGGCAGTCACCTAAGACTGGAACACGTTGATTATAATGGTTTTAGAATTGTGACTTGATGAAGACGGAAAAGATGCCAGTATTGAATTTCAGAATTTTGGCCAGTGATAATTGAAAACATAGCCATTCGTGTTGACTGCAGTCACATCTGCACTTTCTAGAGGTTTATACAATCATGGGAAGGATGAATAGTCAAGGTCTATTTCCCAGGGTAGGGGAGTCCAAAACTACAGGGCATAGGTTTAAGGTGAGAAGAGAAAGATTAAGAGGGACCTAAATGTCAACTTTAACACGCAGAGGGTGGTGCGAATATGGAATGAACTGCCAGAGGAAGTGCTGGAGGCTGGTACAAACACAACATTTAAAAGGCATGGGTGTATTAATAGGAAGGGTTTAGAGGGATATGGGACAAATGTTGGCAAATGTGATGAGATTAATTTCTTAGACTATCAATCATTATACAAACCCCATCCAAGAATCAACCATTCCTGACCTAATATTTAAATTTGCTATTCACGCTTTCTGCAATTCTCATCTAAATCATTAATATAACTGAAACAAAAAACGTAGTTGCAACACATTTTCCTGTGCTTCACGGCTGGTCCCACGTTTCCAGTTCGAGAAACAATCCTTCATGAGCACCCTATCTCCAGCCATTAAACAGGTGTATAAACAGAAACACGTGCACACAAACCGCCAACAACACCCTGTATCCTGCCATTAAACAGTTATACACAGAAACACACACAACCCACCAGCACCACTCTGTCTCTTGCCATTAAAAAGTTTTACAGAGAAACACAGACACACAAACCTCCAGCACCACTCAGTCTCCTGCCATTAAACAGAGATGCACAGAAACACACGCACAAATCTCCTCCACCACTCTGTCTGTTGCCAATATACAGATATACACAGAAACGCACACACACCCTCCACCACCACCCTGTCTTCTATTATTAAACAAATTTTTACAGAAACACCCACACACGAACCCAACGCTCCACCACTACCCTAGTCTTCTGCAATTAACAGATATACACAGAAACACGCACATGCACCCCTCCACCACTACCCGTCTCCTGCCGTTAAACAGGTACATACAGAAACACACAGATACAACCCTCCTCCACCACCCTGTCTCCTGCCATTAAACAGATCAACACAGAAACACGCAAACAAGCCTCCACCACCACTCTGTCCCCTTCTATTGAACAGATATACAGAGAAACACACACACACACCAACACCCTGCTGTCTCCTGCCATTAAATAGTTATACACAGAAACACGCACAGAAAACCTACCACCACCGCCCTGTCTACTGTCATTAAGCAAATATATACAGAAACAAACACATAACCCTCCACGACCACCCTGGCTCCTGTCATTAAACAGATATAAACAGAAACACACACACACAGCCCTCCATGTCCACCCTTTGCCCTGTCATTAAGCAGATAGACATAGAAACACACACACACGCACACAGAGCCATATTGGGACGCAGACAGGGTAATGTCTTTAATATAGAGAGGTCATTTTTGATTAAAACATGTATCAAGAGTTACAGCGGGAAGGGGGGAATTGTTTTGAGAAACATATCAGGATGAAGCGAACAGCAAAGCAGACTTGATGGGCCAAATGACCTTATGCTGTGTGGCCTTAAGACGACAGAATATTTTCCCAAGTGTGCAATGGAGGCTGAGTTTGATAAATACTTTACTGAACAGTCAGTTGGACTGTGGGATAGGTTTGAGGGGCTGCAAGGTCCAGAAATTTCCGTATTTGTTTAAGATTAAGACACATTCATTTTAACACACTTATTGTGAAGACATTAAACGTTTTATTGTTATATTACGCAGGCACATGTAGACACATCAACAAATCTAGTAGAGCCAATTTTTGTTAATGAAGTGATTCTGTGCATGACAGCCTCATTGATGCACCTGCATGGAGCAGGGAATGTGATGGCGTCATATAGTTCAGACAATATTCAAGGAGAGCTCACATGGTACAGTGTGGGGTCTGATAACATCACTGATTCAGCTCAGAGAAAGAAAAATGTAACCTACCCGAGAAGGAACAGTCTATTGTTCCCTTTCGTTTTTCCTGTCCCTCATCACAAGAATGTTTGAGAGCTGAAACAAAAGCCTAGTCGGTTTTACCACTCATGGAGGATTCCTGATGAGAATCTCCCCCACTGCTTGAAACAAAGGCAATTCAGACAAATCCAACTGTTCCAGCAAGGAATCACATTGTCCGAATTTTGTGTGAGCAGACTAACTTCGGAAGTAATTATTCAGACTCGATAGAGAAGGGGACAGACAGGAGATTCTGTGACTGCAAATGGTAATCCGGGATGGTGTGTAACCTCCCACGTGCCAAGGTCTACGATGTCTTCGAGCGGGTGCAAAATGTTGTCAAGGGGGCGGGGAAGATGTCATAAGTCATTGTGCAGTTGGTACAAATGGCCTAAGTAGAAATAGTGATGAGGTCCTGCAGAGTGATTATAGAGAGCTAGGGAAGAGGATAAAAACCAGGAACATGACAGCAGTAATCCCCGTGATACTTCCAGTTCAATGTGCTGTTGAGGGTAAGAGCAGGAGGGTAGAGAAGATGAATGTGTGAGTAAAGAATTGGTGCAGGGGGCAGTGGTTTAAATTTTTAGATCACTAGAATCTTTTGTGGATGACAGGGGTGACCTGTTCAATAAGGATGTGTTATACCTGAACTGGAAGTGGACCAATATTCTGGCAGGCAGATTTGCTAGTGCTGCAAGGGAGGAGTTCAAATAGCTTGGCTGTGGTGGTGGTGGGGTGGGGGAGGTGTGGCATCCTCAACAGCAGGGAAAACAAGTGCGAGACTGGAAGGAGATAGAGTAATGAGAAACAGTAAAGTGAAGAGATAGGTTAGGTTGGAACACGGCACGGAGAAAGGAATGCCTGTTTAATTAAATTGCATCTGTTTCAATGCAAGAAGTATTGCATTGAACTCTGGAGTGGATAGGTACATGAGACTGGGATATTATAGCCATTACAGAAACACGGTAAACAGAGGGCCAGGACTGGCAGCTTAAGGTGGGACAGAGATAGTGGAAGGAGGGAAGGGGGAGTTGCATTTCTGATTAAGGCGAGAATCATAGCAGTGATCAGAGATAAAATAACTGACGTATCATCCAGGGAGGCTTTGTGGGTGAACTTAAGAAATAAGAAGG
Source organism: Hemiscyllium ocellatum (assembly GCF_020745735.1). Classification (NCBI taxonomy): domain Eukaryota; kingdom Metazoa; phylum Chordata; class Chondrichthyes; order Orectolobiformes; family Hemiscylliidae; genus Hemiscyllium; species Hemiscyllium ocellatum. The sequence goes on along the minus strand of NW_026867708.1, from coordinate 6,797 downwards.
GATTGGTGACATTATCGGGCTTGCAATGTAGTCTCCTGAACAGTAATCAGGAATTAAAGGAACAAAAGTACGAAGAGAGATTGGGGAGACTTGTGGAACCAATAGGATTGTCATATTGGGAGATTTTAATTTTCCTAACATACACTGGGACTGACATAGAACGAAGGGCTTTCACGGGGTGAATCTATTAAGTATGTTCAGGTAAGTTTACTCAAACAGTATGGAGAGAGGCCTACTCAGGAAGGGGCAAAACTTGACCTACTCTTGGGACATAGAGCAGAGCAGGCGGCTGAGGTGATAGTGGGGGGAGAACTTTGGAACCAGTGCTAATAGTTGTATTAATTTTAAAATAGCTATAGAGAGGGACAAAATTGGTCAGCAGGTTCAAGTTCAAACTTAGGGCAAGGTGAATTTTGATGGAATCAGATATGAGCTTACAGGGGTTGATTGGAGCCAAATGGACCTCTAGCAAATGGGAGGCCTTTAAAAGTGAGATAGCTAGAGTTAAAGATCTCCACGTTCCTGTAAAGGTAAAGGGCAAGGTTCATTGGAAAAGGGAACCCTGGATGACAAGTGAAACTGAGGCATGGCTCAGCTTCAGGCAGCTGGTATCAAGGGATTGCCTGGATGTATACAGGGGATACAGGAGTTTACCAAAGAAGGATAACATCATGGTGAATCCAAAGAGGTTATTTAAATATATTAAATAAAGGAGAATCACTGCATTGAGAATATGACCCCTCAAAGACCAAAATGGACAGGAGTATGTGCAACTGCAGGAGATGGGCAAGGTTCTCAATTAATATTTCTCCTATGTGTTTACGATGGTGAAAGACATGAAGACTTGGGAGCTTGAGAGGGTAATGGTGATATCTTGGGATAGTCCATATCATTGTTGGATGTATTAGAATGTATGCATGTGGATTTATCTCCGGGTTCTGACCAGATGTCTCAAAGAATAAGGCAGGAGGCTAACGATGAAACTACGGGGACCACTGGCTGATATTTTTACATCATCGTTAATTACAGGTGAGGTCCCAGAAGACTGGAGGGTAGTGAATGTTGTGTCCTTATTCAAGGAGAGAAGCCAAGAAAAACCTGGGAACTATAGAGCAGTAAGCCTAACGTAAGTGTGCTGATGAGAGTGAGGGAAGTTTTCAGAATTTGCAGCAGAACGTCGATTAGCTGGGGAAGTGGGCAGAGAAATAGGGAAATGGAGTTTAACATAGATAAATGTGATGTCTTGTATTTTTGAAAGTCAAAGCAAGGTGGGAATGTCATGGTGAATGACAGGGCCATAAGGGGTGTACTGGAAAAGAGGGTCTTTGGAATTCAGGTGCATGGTTCTCTGAAATGGAGTCACCGGTAGGGAGGGCAGTGAACAAGGGTTTTGGCACATTGGCCTTCATCAGTCAGGGCATGAGTTTAGAATTTGGGAAGTTATGCAGTAGTTATACCTAGTGTTGGTGAGGCAGCACTTGTAGTGTTGTGTTCCGTTGTGGTCACAATGCTCTCGGAAAGATGTTGTTAAACTGGAAAGAACACAGACAAAATTTACAAGGGTGTTGCCAGGACCCAATCATCTGAGTTACAGGGACAGGTTGGACAAGCTAGGATATTTATCTTCAGAGCATCGGAGACTGAGGGGGAGGGGATCCATGAAAGGGGTGGCACAGTGGCTCAGTGGTTAGCACTGCTGCCTCACAGCACCAGGGACCCGAGCCTTGGGCATATGTCTGTGTCGAATTTGAACATTCTCCCGATGTCTGCATGGATTTCCTCCGGTGCTTCAGTTTCCTCCCAGAGTCCAAAGATGTACAGGTCGGGTGAATTGGCCATGCTAAGTTGTCCATAGTGATCGTTGCGGGACTCAGGGGTAAATACAGACAAGAGAAACCAGTCTGGGCGGGTTACTGTTCGGAGTGTCGCTGTGGACTTGTTGGCCAAAGGACCTGTTTCCATACTCTAGGGAATCTAATCTAATCTGAACTGTACAAGATCACGAGAGGCATGGATATGGTGAATGGACGCAGCCTTTTTTTTGCCAGAGTTGGGGAATTTAGGACTAGATAGCATCAATTCAAGGTTAGAGTGGAAAATATAAAAGGGTACAAGAGGGCCTGCATTTTTTACACAGAGAGCGGAATGAGCTGCCAGTGGAAGTGGTTGACGCATTTACATGAACGATATTTAAAAGGCACTTAGACAAGTACATGGATAGGAACGATTCAGAAGCATATTTGCCAAGTGCAGGGAAACGGGGTTAGAGTAGATGGACATTGGGTCAGTATGGACCAGTTTGCGCCAAAGGGCCTGTATTCATGCTGTAGGACTCCATGATTTTATAGGTTGAAGAACATTTGTGCCAAACGCTCATTTTTTCCTTTTGTCATGGGTTTGAATAGTACTAGCACAAAGTTCTTTCAATTTAACGTTGCAGAGATATTGCTTTTCAGTTTGTTATTAAATGTGTGTGTGTGTGTGTGTGTGAAATATCAGTATATATATTTGCAATATCCTCTCATCATTCTTTTTTCCACCATAGCTTGACTAAGTTTGTTTTGGTCATAAACGTGCTGTTTTAGCAGATTAGAGAAATCTGCCTGACTTGTTTCTTACACTGACCCTGACGCCCTCTGAGAACCATATCCTTGGCCATATAACCAACAAAGTTATATTTAAATTTATTTGTGACCAGTGGAGGAGAGGAACTAGAAAAGGGAAGAGTGATCCAAAAAAACAGGGAATATTAGATTCAGTGAGCCAAACATCAGTGTAGGGATGGTTGTTGGAAGGTATTCTAAGGGATAGGATTGACATGCATTTAGAAAGACAAGGGCTGATTAAGGATAGTCAACATGGATTTGTATGATGGAAATCATGCTTCATTAATGTGATTGAGAATTTTGAAGAGGTGACAATGATTGTCAAATGCACTGTGATGTACATTGTTTACACAAACTTCAACGAGGCGTTGACTGAGGTTCCTCATCGTAGGTAGACTACGAAGGTTAGATCAAATGGAATCCATGGAAAGCTAACAAGTTGGATATAAAATTGGATTGAAGGTAATGGATATTTTTTTCAGACAATGGGCTTGTGGCCAGTGTTGTACTAAAAGGCTCAGTGCTGACTTCACCGTGTTTTTAATCGTGTATACAAGTGACTTGGATTGAATATCGGAGGCGCGGTTCATAAGTTTACAGATAACACCAACTAAATGGTGCAGTGGACAGTGGAAGAGATGAGTAGAACGGCACCCTTGACTACGAAAGGGCCCAGGACTGACAGATGGATTTTTTAATTTAGATATTTGTGAGGTTTTGCGCTGGGGAATGTTGCTGAACAAAGAAATCTATGGGTGCAGGTTCATACTTCCTTGAAAGTGGAATTGCAGGTAGACAGGGTGTTGAAGAACACGGTTGGAATGCTTGCCCTTAATCAGTCAGAACATTGAGTATAGGAGTTGACGTGGCATGTTGCGCCTGTAGAAGATGCTAATGAGGCCACTTTGAGAACACTGCGACAATTCCATTGGCTCTGCTGGTGGGAGGAGTATGAGACGGTGCAGTAAATATTTATAAGGATTTTCTGGTACTGGAAGGTTTGAGCTTCATGGGAAAGATGAATAGGTTAAGGTTTTTTCACCTGGATGAGCAGAGGCTGAGGGGTGACAGAAAAGTGGTTTATAAAATCACGAGGGTCATGGATAGTCTGTCTGGCCAAGGTCTTTTTCCCAAGGTAGGGAGGCTCCAAAATTAGACGGCATAGGTTGAAGGTGAGAGGGGAATGATATAGAGTGGGACTTAGGGGTAACATTTTCATGCAGAATGTGGAGCAGTTGCAGAATGTTCTGTCATAGAAAATGGTGAAAGCGAATACAGTTACACATTTAAAATATATTGGAATAGGAGCATAAATAGGAACGATTCAGAGGGATATGGGCCAAATGGTGGCAAATGAGATGAGATCAGATTGCGATATCTGGTTGGCGTGGGCAAGCTGGAATAAAGGATCTGTTTCCATGCTGAATGACTCTCTGATTCTGTAAGAGGGATGAGGAAAAATTCTAAAAAGGGTCTTTCGAGTGGGAATTGTCTTCCCCAGAAGTTTGAGGTGCCTCTTTGTTTACATTTATTCAAAGCTGAGTTAATAGAGAAGTGATAATAGGATAGAGACAGGAAAGTGGGGCTGAGACCACAACCTGATCAGCCACAATCTTCGTGCCTGGTGGAGAAGGCTCAAAGTATCTAATTACCCACTCCAGCTCCCCAATCCCATGTTCCTATATTCCATTCAGTCTCTCAAACCTGCTAGACAGAAGCAGTTAGAGAGGCCACTTATTGCTATCACCTGGTGCACAGGAATAGACGAGACCATTTTGTCCCTCAAGACTGTCACACATGGTTTGAGGTGGTTTGGAAAATGTAATTGAAAACCCAGGTTGGGTATGAAAGAAGACCTCATCTCTCTTCACAGAACTTCCCCTCCCTGCAACTTGTGATTCATTTGTTGGTCATGTTGTAGACCCAGATTCACTGTGAATACAGTCCCCATTCCTCACCCAGGGATTGCTCACAAAATCCTCTGCTCTCTCTGACTGCAACATTGAATAATAGACCTTCTATTAAAATAACACCCACTAACAGAATCTGAGAACATCACAAACAGGGTCTGGTTAAATCCCACCATGTCTGTCTTGCCCTTCACGATGATCATGGCTGATCTGCTCTCGGTCTCAAATCATCTTTAATGCCCGATTCCTCATAGCCCTCACCTTTCTGGCAGGTCAAATCCATCTAACCCACATTTAAATAACTTAATAGAACACAGAACATCAAACAGTATAGCAAAGTACAGGCCCTTCGACTCTCGAAGTTGCACCAACCTTTTATCCTACTCTCACGTCAGACTAACTACATACCCTTCATTGTAATATCTTCCATATGCCTAATATTCGCTTACATGTTCCTAATGTACCTGACTATACTACCATTGCTGGCAGTGCATTTCACGCACCCACCATTCTCTGTGTCAAAAACCAACTTCTGACAACGCCTCTAAACCTTCCTCTAAACGATGCCTTCTTGTGATAGCTATTTCTGCCATGGGGAAAAAAATCTTTCTGGCTATCCAATGTATATATGCCTCTCAACATCCTGTACATCTCCATCTACTTACTTCTCATCCTTCTTCCTTCCAATGAGAAAAGCCCTGGCTCTCTCAAACATTCTTCGTACGATCTGCCCTCCAGTCCAGGCAGCATCCTGGTAAGTTTCCTCTGCACCCTGTATAAAGCTTCAACATCTTTCCTAAAATGGGGTGACTACAATTGAAGAAAATGTTCCAAGTGCGGTCTAACCAGGGCTCTATTGAGCTGGAACAAACCTTCATGGCTCTTAAAGTCAATCCCCCTGCTAATGAGAGCTAACATGCCATTCGCCTTCTTAACAATCCAATCAATTTGGTCAGCAACTTTGAGGGATCTATGGACATGGACCCCAAATCCCTCTGTTCTCCATACTGCCTATAAACCTGTTTTTTACATTCAAATTTGAGCTTCAACAAGAAACACTTCACATTTTCCTAATTTGACCTCCATCGGCTACTACTCAGCCCAGCTCTTCATTATGTCAATGTCCCATTGCAACCTACACCAGCCCTCCACACTACGTATCACTCCGTAAACCTTTGTGTTGTCTGCAAACTTACTAACCCACCCAGCCACTTCCACATCCAAGTCAGATATAAAAATCACAAAGAGCAGAGATCTCAGAACTAATCCCTGAGGGACACCATTGGCCCCTTGTATTGATCTCGCTCCCCTAACTCTCTGACATTCACTACCCTCTGTTTGAAGAAAACATTCTCTGCTTCGACACCATGACTTATTAATATGAACAAAAGAGGAAACACTGGGACTCTGATAATAGGGAGTGAACCTGAACACAAGACAGTATTTGAATGAGGATGCCATCAAGGAGCCTGAGCAAAATCGCACTTAATGAGAATTGATTGTGACCTCTCCACTTTTTGGAGTCATTCACAGCACAAGGGACGATGTTTATCATCGGTGGACATCACTCATCTCAGCCATGGGACACAACTATAGAGATTCTCAGGGTAGCTCCCTCAGCTCAGGCAGCCCCAGTGCGAAAGAAGGCCATTCAGCCCATTGAATCTAAACTGAGCAGAAGTGGGGATATTTACTGAAGTTTACGTAACATTCAGAACAAGTTGTCCCTCTTCAGCTCTTGAAGCAGTCAGTGTCCAAGTGCTACAAGATCCGACAACACTCAATATCATGCTGTTAAAGTCTGGGTAACATTTATGTAACAACACTGTACATTTCCACAGTAAATGGTGAAGCTCATTCAGCTCCTCAATCTGGGTTCACAAAAATATGGGGAAGTCATTCGCCCATACAAGATGGATGATAGTTTACTCAGTCTGTCCTGCCTATTACACAGGGAGAGAAGGAATCTGCTCACTCCCATGCATCATTTACATGGATCAGAAAGAGATTATTTCACACCTAGAGTCACTTACAAAGGAACAGGGAAAAGGTCATTCGCTTCTCAAGTCACTAATACAGGAACAGGAAGGTGTCAGAGATGCTCAACATCACAAACAAATGTAAGGACTGCACAGATAGACTGCTCTGACCTGGTCCACGTGGTTTAATTACTCATAGTACATATGTGCTACTTTAACATGGATTTCGGCAGTAGGAATGAAACCAAGTTTTTTAATCATTCGCCAAGGTGAATTCCATCTTCAAGAAAGCAAACCCAAGC